>NC_041386.1:513142834-513195699 GCF_002162155.2 Triticum dicoccoides
ACAGTGAAGGTATCGCCGGAGTTTGTTGTCTGGTCGGAGAATCCGGCCGGCAACTGGCTCCAACTTCCGTGCTTCTTTGCCGACGAGCTGCCGGCCTCTCGTCCAGGTGGACTCTGGCTGCAGGCGGATGGTTGCTGCAGCAAGGCCTCTTGGGTTGCAGTCGTGACTTCCGCCGCGGGCAACATAGCCCTGGACCGCGGTTGGCAGACGTTCGCCCGCGCACGCGGCTTGGGCCGGCGGTGCACCCCCCACTTCAAGTATGGCGGCGAATCAACCCTCTACATGAGGGTGTTTGGGAAAGATGGTCGCCGCGCCGGGTGCTGCCCCGAGGCGAACGATGCTGAGGAGGTGCTTGGTCTCAGGGACGGTTGCGGCGAGGATGAGGGCGAGTCTGCCCTCGGGGGCGGCTGTGTCTTGTCCAGCTATGGCGGCTCTTCCTCCGATGAAAGCTCCAGCAGCAGTGGCCACGACCAGCCGCCGCACCCGCTTTGAAGGCGGCAGTGGGTCATCTTGTCGCCGCGCCTCCGTGAAGCGCGAAGAAGGATCTGGCTAGGCTCGGGGTGCCGCTAGGGGTATGCCTCCGCAGATTGCTGCAACGCTGCTTTTGTTTTACTCTTTTTCTTGCATCAAGAATGTAACCAGTTTGGGCCCAGGGGGGCGTGTATCGAACTATGGTTCCTCGGTTGTGGCACCGTGCGTGTTGTGTCGTTATTTCATGCAAAGATAACTTAACCTGGTGTATCCAGGATGCCCTCTTCCTCACGAGGCGCTCATTTCCTTGCGTCCATCTTGCCTTGGTGGCCTGCATTTGCTTGGGAACTGCAAAAGCTCGTTAGGAAGTGCGTTAAAAGGTTTGCCGTTCGCCCTGGTCCTGACCTGGCGCCTTGTATCGCGGTACTCGAGGGGCACGGACTAGGGGAGGCGCGCCAGCTTTTGAGCTCGAACGAGGGTGGCTCGCGAGAAGGCAGAGAAGGGAGAAAATGCGCGCGAGGGCACCAGCCCAGCCCCCTCGCGAGGCATGCGAGAGAGAGAACACGAGCTAACCCGAGCCAGAAAAACGCAGCGAGAGGCGAGGGGGTCAAATCAGAAAGGAATGCCAAAAGCAAATTTCGATTAAGGAAAAGGAAGCCAAATACGGAAAGCAAATCAAAAGCCACGTCTGGCACCTAATCTAGTCTTCAAGTCTTCTCACCAGCGCGGAGCTAAGTGCTGCCACTAGGCATGGGCGGGAGCCCCAGGGCCTGAGGCGGGCACTCCTGAGACTCCAGGGCGTGTACAGCCCCAACTCACGGGCGGCGATTCTTCACAGGCACTGGGCCTTTCTTCACAGGCTCTGGGCCTTGCTTCACAGGCTCTAGGCCTTGCTTCATGGGTAAAACTTCCAGAGGTGCTGGATGTTCCAGTCGTTTTGGACTGGTACTCCATCTTGTGTCTCCAAGCGCACGACGCCAGGCCTGGAGATGTGAACGACCTTGAACGGGCCCTCCCACATTGGTGAAAGCTTATGCAGCCCTTCCCTGGAGAGGACCCGCCTCAGGACTAGGTCACCCGTCTCGAGTGTCATAGAGCGGATGTTGCGGTAGTGGTATCGCCACAGTGCTTGCTGGTACCTCGCCGCCCGTAGCGCAGCTCGCGGCGACGTTCCTCTCCCAACACGAGGTCCATCCCCCGTGTGGCATCCTACTGCGTTTCGTCGAACGCCAGGACCCGTGCGGAGCGATGCTTGACCTCGTGAGGGAGGACCGCTTCAGCTCCGTAGACGAGGAAGAATGGAGTCTCTCCCGTTGGCTTGGTGGCGGTGGTCCGGATGGACCACAGTACGGACTGGAGCTCGTCGTACCAGCCCCTGCCGCGGGCCTCCAGCTTCTTCTTGAAGGTCCTGGTCTTGAGGCCACTCAGGACCTCCGTGTTAGCACGTTCGGCCTGACCATTGCTCCTGGGGTGGGCTACCGAAGCGTAGCAGATCTGCGTTCCAAGGTTAGCACAGTAGGTTTTGAAGAGGTTGCTAGTAAACTACGAACCATTATCTGTGATGATGCGGTTGGGGACCCCGAAGCGGCTCACGAGGCCCTTGATGAACTTGACAGCAGAGCCGGCTGGGATGGTACGGACGGCTTGCACTTCCGCCCACTTGGTGAACTTGTCGATGGAGACATAGAGGTAATGGTAGCCCCCTGGCGCCCGAGGGAACGGGTCTAGGATATCCAGCCCCCGGACCGTGAACGGCCATGTGAGCGGGATAGTTTGAAGGCCCTGAGCAGGTTGATGGATTTGCTTGGCGTGGAACTGGCAAGCTTCGCAAGACTTTGCCAGCTCGGCTGCGTCATTGAGTGATGTAGGCCAGTAGAATCCACCGCGGAACACCTTGCCAACGAGGGCCCATGACGACGAGTGGTGTCCGCAGTCCCCGCCGTGTATGTCAATCAGCAACTCCCTTCCTTGGTCGCTAGATATGCAGCGCAGTGTGACATCGTTCGATCGCTTCCTATATAACTCGCCATCTTGGATACACTATGTTGTGGCTTGCCGAGCCACGCGCTCTGCCTCCTCTTCCTTCTCTGGAAGCGTCCCGTGCGTTAAGTATTCCTTGAATTCCTTGGTCCAGCATTCCTCCTGGGGCTCGAGCGCCAAGAGCAGCCGAGCTCCGGAGGTCGGTCCACAGGTCGGGGCTCCCGCGGCCGGAGGCTGGGGGAGCTCCTCCCGAGGTTGAGTCATGTTTGAAAGAGGTGGCGCGACTGATGGCATGAAGAGCCGCTCCTCAAAGACACCTGGCTCCTGCGGTTGCCGCTTGGATGCTCTCCTGGTGATGTCGTCGGCTTCCTTGTTGGTGCCCCGGGGCACATGCTGCAGCTCCAGGCCCGAGAATCGTTTCTCCATCTTGCGCACCTCCGCGAGGTAGGCCTCCATATGCTCGTCCTTTGGCTCATACACCTTGTTGGAGAACTTGATGAGGAGTTGTGAGTCAGCTTTGATGGTGAGGCGCTTCACCCCTAGGGCCGCTGCATCCTTCAGGCCGGCTATGAGGCCTTCGCATTCTGCGATGTTGTTGGAGACCTTCTCGCCGTGCTGAAAGTAGAGTTGCACGACGTAGTAGATCTTGTCTTGGGTGGGCGAGATGAGCACTGCTCCAGCCCCCACGCCCTGGTGTGCGAAGGCGCCATTGAAATACATGACCCAACCATCCGGGGCCTCACTTCCTCGTCAGGTGGACCGGTCTTCTCCTTCCTCAAGTGTCGGGGCATCCGTCCATTCTGCCACAAAGTAAGCAAGTGCGGCCCCCTTGATGACCCTGGTAGTGCTGAACTCCAATTGGAATGCTTGCAACTCAATGTTCCACTCTGCGACCCTTGCGGTTGAGTTAGGGCTCCTAAGTATCCTTTCTAGTGGGTAGGCTGAGACGACCTTAATGGGGTGGCCCTGGAAGTAGTGTCACAGCTTGCGTGAGGCCACCAGGAGTGCCAGCAGGAGCTTCTAGGGCATGGGGTAGCGCGCTCTCGCGTCCCGTAGTACGGTGCTGACAAAGTACATTGGGTGTTCGACAAGGGCTGGCACACTGCCGAGGCTCGGGTCCTGCGGAGATCGCGGCATATCCTGAGGTGGAAGGGTCCCTCAGACCTGACTGTCCTCAGGAGCTTCTGCGACGCCACCCTGCCGAGCTTGGCCTTCCACCACTGATGCCTTTGCTGCGCCTTCCTGACCCCGCGCTACTTCATCCTTGGCCCGCCGAGGTGCGCCCTTGGCTTGGCGCTCCTCCCAAACTGCACCAACGCCGCGCTGGCGGAGTACGGGGTGGCAGCAAGGTAGAGTACCAAAGGCTCGAGGGGCCGTGGTGCCACCATCACGGGGGCTAGTAAGGTACTTCTTGAGGTCTTGGAAGGCCCGGTCGGCCTCCGGGTTCCACTCGAACGGACCTTCCTCTTCATGAGCTTGAAGAATGGTAAGGCGCGCTCTCCGAGTTTGGAGATGAAACGCCTTAACCAGTACCCGCCCTGCCAGCTTCTTCATCTCTTTGCGGGTCTGCGGCGGGCTCATGTCCTCGATAGCCTTGACCTTCTCCGGGTTTGCCTTGATCCCCCTGTGGGATACGAGGAATCCCAGCAGCTTGCCGGAGGGGACACCGAATACGCGCTTCTCCGGGTTGAGCCTTAAGTTCACTTGGCGCAGGCTCTCGAAAGTATCCTCCAAGTCTTGAATCAATGTCCTTGCCTCGCGAGACTTGACCATGATGTCATCGACGTAAGCCTCTGCATTCCTCCCGAGGTGCCGCCCCAGAGCGATGTGCATCAACCTATGAAAGGTCGCGCCCGCGTTGCGCAACCCGAAGGGCATGCAGGTGTAGCAGTACACCCCACATGGTGTCAGGAAGGCCGTATTCTCCACATCTTCCACCGCCATCTTGATTTGATGATACCCTGAGAACGCATCCAGGAAGCACAGCAGGTCACACTCGGCGGTGGAGTCAATGATCTAGTCGATGCGCGGGAGTGGGAACGGGTCTTGAGGTCAGGCTTTGTTAAGATTAGTGAAGTCGACACACATCTGTTCCTTCCTGCCTTTTTTCGGCACCACGACAGGGTTCGCCAGCCATTCGGGGTATCAGACCTCTCGGATGGCACCTGTCGCTTCCAGCTTGCGTGTCTCTTGGATGATGAAGGCCTGCTTCTTAGTGGACTGCCGCCTCGCTCGCTATTTCACGGGGCGGATGTTGGGGCATACCCTTAGATGTTGCTGGATCACCTCCCTCGGGACCCCTACCAGCTGATTGGGCTCCCACGTGAATATCTCCTGGTTCGCGCGCAAGAACCTCACCAGGGCTTCTTCTTGTTCCAGGTCAAGGCCGGCTCCTATGGTAAAGGTGGCTCCTGAAGACCCGTCCCCGCTGACCGATACCTGCTTGGTTTCCACCTTGTCTTGGGTGAACAGTTGCTTCTTCTTGGTGGGTGTGGCCTCCCTGACCGCGGGGGCACCGGCGTCGACGGGTTGTGCTGCTGTCACGGTCTTGAAGGCGAGCCTGAGAGCCATTACGGCCTCCTTAGTGTCCCCCTTGATGGTGAGGACGCCCTTGCTCCCTGGCATCTTCATGAGGTTGTAAGTCAGGTGAGTCGCCGCCATGAACTGAGCGAGAGTCGGGTACCCGAGGATGGCGTTGTACGGGAGACCGATGCGAGCGATGTTGAAGTCCACCATCTCGGTGCGGTAGTTATCGCGTGTGCCGAAGGTGACAGGGAGGCGGATCTGTCCCAAGGAGTGGGCAGCTCCACCACCCACACCTGAGAAGGGCTTACTGAGGCCGAGCCGCTCGAGTGGCACGTGGAGGAGGCTGAAGGCTTCCACGGAGAGCAAGTTGATTCCAGCACCACCGTCGATGAGGGTCTTGGTGATGGCCACGTTGCAGATGGTGGGCGTGCAGAGCATCGGGAGCTTTTCGGAGCCGGCGGTGGAGTCAGGGTGGTCTTCTGAGCCGAAGGTAAGGTCGGCCTATGCTGCAGCCTAGCCCACCGGAGCCCCCGAGCGCCTGGAGGTGGCTCAATCTGACGGAGGAACGGCTTGGCGTGGCGGTCTGATGGCGGTGCTTGAGAGCCGCCCAGCAGGGCCACGACTGCGTGGTGCACCGGCACCGTGTAGCGAGCAGTGAAGAGGTCGCGGAGCTCCTCCCAAGATGCCACTGTGGATCCGGGAAGGTTGAGCAGCCAGGCGCATGGCTCACCGGCGAGGGCCATGGGAAGCCAGTTGGCCATGACCTTGTCATCACCCCCGGCTTCGAGGATGGCCTCCTCGTACGTCGGCAGGAAAGCTGACGGGTCCGCCGCACCATTGTAGCACGGCGGCATCTCCGGCCTGAACTTGGGCGGCCACTGCACCCGCCGCAGGGCGGGGGCCAGGGCTTAGAGCCCCTGGCTCCGTCGTCAATGCTGACTGTCGGAGTCGGCGGCAGGGCACCTGCCATGTGGGCGAAGCGCGGTGGCGACGGAGCACAGATTGATGGAGGGGAAGCTACAGTGCACCCCTACCTAGCGCGCCAAATGTTGGATGTGGGGTTCCGGCAAACCCTTAAGGTTTGAACACTGGGGTGCGCGCGAAGTCTTTTCCTCCCACCGATCTACGCCCTATCTCGCTAAGATCTCGCGGGCGAACTCGACACACTTGCAACGCAGAAAGGCACAAGATTTATACTGGTTCGGGCCACCGTTGTGGTGTAATACCCTACTCTAGTGTGGTGGTGGTGGATTGCCTCTAGGGCTGATGATGAACAATACAATGGGAAGAACAACCTCCTGAGGTTGACGTGTTCTTGTGCTAGGCTAACTTGTGTGGGTGAGATTGATCTAAGATGGCCCCCTTGCCTATGGTGATGGCTAGTCCTACTTATAGAGGCCCTGGTCCTCTTCCCAAATACTGAGCAGGAAGGGAGCCAACAATGGCGGGAAAATTTGAAGGGGGACAGCTAGTACAAGCTATCCTGGCAAAAGGTGGTCTGTGCCTGCGAAAGGCTCTGGTAGTGACGCCGTCTTGGGCTCCACGATGACCTCCGTCTTGCCGTCCTTCTGGTCTTGGTCTTGTTGCACCAAAATGGCAACCTTTTCCTGATGCCTCGGTACTCCTCGCCTACGCTGGTTTCCTTAGCACCAAAGAGGAAACAAGGACACTGCGCGCGCTGGTGCCTGCCTTGCACCCGCCTAGTGTCGATCGTCATGGCTCATGTCACGAGAGCCTCGTGAGGTTCACCTCGCCTTGATATCTCCGCTCCTCGTGAGCCTGCCCGACTAGGCCACTCCAGAGGAGGTCTTGTGTTGTCCGCCTCGCGAGGCTTGGCCCCTCGTGAGGGTCTTGGATGCCTTGTTGATGAAGTTGGGTCGTACGGCCTGCTAGCTTAGCCACGCCGCGGGCCGCAGACAGGCAAGCCTAGGGAGCCCCGTTCCCAGGACCCCGACAGGCGCTTCATAGATCATCCCCAATTTGCCACTTCTTGTGTTGATGTACTAAGAAATTGGTTGAGGTAATTGAATTCAATGAGAGGAAGTTGTGCACATCAACGTAGGATATCCTCTCCGTTCTACACCAGATTATGCACTCGCCTCTGGGGCAAAAGTCTGTTTCGAGAAGTATTTGTATGCTAGAGTGGTTCCCAATATATTGGGAGGAAGGGGGTTTTCTTTGTAATTGCCCAAAAAAACTTTTGAGATTTAAAGGCCTTATATGCATTAGTTATATATGTCTCATGCCCAAAGACAACAATTCTTGGACCTATAGGTTTTTTGGCATTGATTAGAGATGCGTTAGAATAACTATAACATAAAAAAAGCTGAAAATAATTTTTTTGGAGTAAGAGCACTCTAACCCATCTCTAGAACATGTCTACTCCAAACCCCCACACAATCTTAGAGGTTTTGGTGGGAGGAAGTTAAACCCAGCCAACCACCCCCATAGTCATCATTGCCACCTCTTGCCACCGCCAAAATCATCATCGATGACGCCTCCGGCCACCCATGGGCTCATGTAGCCCGCCCCATCCTCATTTCCCTTCACATTCCCCGTCGACAGTGTGGCACTGGGAGCCAATGGAGATGTTAAGCAACCTTCCCTCTTTGACTATGTCCGTCCCATGTCTTCTCTATCATGGAAGCAATTTAGGTGGTGGCCACAGTAAGCATTTTCCCCTCTCCGATGAGATGTCGGTACTAATTAATATTATTACCGAGAATTACGGAATGTGAATAAGGATCCCACCAAGGAACATCTTGTTGGGGAACATAGTAATTTCAAAAAAATTCCTACGCACATGCGATCGTGGTGATGCATAGCAACGAGAGGGTAGAGTATCGTCCACGTACCCTCATAGACCGTAAGCGGAAGCGTTATGAGAACGTGGTTGATGTAGTCGAACGTCTTCACAATCAGACCGATCCAAGTACTGAACGCATGGCACCTCCGAGTTCAGCCCACGTTCATCTCGATGACGTCCCACGAACTCCGATCCAGTAGAGCTTCACAGGAGAGTTTCGTCAGCACGACGGTGTGATGACGGTGATGATGTTGCTACCGACGCAGGGCTTCTCTATGGGGTCAATGATCAACTTGTCTCTATGGGGTGCCCCCTGGTCACGTATATAAAGGAGTGGAGGAGGGGGAGAGGCCGGCCCTCCTAGGCGCACCCCAAGGGGAGTCCTACTGCCACCGGGAGTAGGATTCCCCCCCCCTTCCATGTAGTAGGAGTAGGAGAGAAGGAAAGGGAAAAGAGAAGAGAAGGAAGGAGGGTGTGCCGCCCCTCCCCCTAGTCCAATTCGGACTAAGCCTTGGGGGGCGCGCAGCCTCCCCTCTCTCTTTCCCCTAAAGCCCAATAAGGCTCATATACTCCCCGGCGAATTCACGTAACTCTCTGGTACTCCGAAAAATACCCGAATCACTCGGAACCATTCCGATGTCTGAATATAGTCGTCCAATATATCGGTCTTTACGTCTCGACCATTTCGAGACTCCTCGTCATGTACCCGAACTCATCCAGGACTCCAAACTACCTTCTGTACATCAAATCACATAAACTCATAATACTGATCGTCACCGAACGTTAAGCGTGCGGACCCTACGGGTTCAAGAACTATGTAGACATGAACGAGACTCATCTCCGGTCAATAACCAATAGCGGAACCTAGATGCTCATATTGGCTCCTACATATTCTACGAAGATCTTTATCGGTCAAACCACATAATGGTATACGTTGTTCCCTTTGTCATCGGTATGTTACTTGCCCGAGATTCGATCGTCGGTATTGATACGTCCATTTTGCATCATGCTTTTATATCAATAATTATTGCATTATGGGCTGTTATTACACATTATGTCACAATACTTATGCCTATTCTCTCTTATTTTACAAGGTTTACATAAATAGGGAGAATGCCAGTAGCTGGGATTCTGGGCTGGAAAAGGAGCAAATGTTAGAGACCTATTCTGCGCAGCTCCAAAAGTCCTGAAACTTCAGGGAAGACGTTTTCAAAATATATAAAAAATACCGAGCGCAAGAAGTTCACCAAGGGGGCCACACCCTTCCCACAAGGGTGGGGGGCGCACCCCCCTACCTTGTGGGCCACCTGGTGGCCCTCCGATGTCCATCTTCTACTATATGGAGTCTTTCGATGAGGGAAAAATCATAAGCCATCTTCTCGGACGAAACTCCGCCGCCACGAGGCAGAATCAATCTAGGGCTCCGGCAGAGCTGTTCTGCCGGGGAAACTTCCCTCCGGGAGGGGGAAATCATCGCCATCGTCATCACCAACGCTCCTCTCATCGGGAGAGGGCAATTTCCATCAACATCTTCATCAGCACCATCTCCTCTCAAAACCCTAGTTCATCTCTTGTATCCAATTCTAGTCTTCAAGTCCGGGATTGGTGCTAGTAGGTTGCTAGCAATGTTAATTACTCCTTGTAATAGATGCTAGTTGGTTTATTTGGTGGAAGATCATATGTTCAGATCCTATATGCATATTAATACGCCTCTGATTATGAACATGATTATGCTTTGTGAGTAGTTACATTTGTTCCTGAGGACATGGGAGAAGCCTTGCTATTACTAGTCATGTGAATTTGGTATTCATTCGATATTTTGATGAGATGTATGTTATCATCCCTCTAGTGGTGTCATGTGAACGTCGACTACATGACACTTCACCATTGTTTGGGCCTAGAGGAAGGCATTGGGAAGTAATAAGTAGATGATGGGTTGCTAGAGTGACAGAAGCTTAAACCCTAGTTTATGCGTTGCTTTGTAAGGGGCTGATTTGGATCCATATGTTTCCTGCTATGGTTAGGTTTACCTTAATACTTTTGTTGTAGTTGCGGATGCTTGCAATAGAGGTTAATCATATGTGCGATGCTTGTCCAAGTAAGGACAGTACCCAAGCACCAGTCCACCCACATACCAAATTATCAAAGTACCGAACGTGAATCATATGAACGTGATGAAAACTAGCTTGACGATATTCCCATGTGTCCTCGGGAATGCTTTTCTCTATATAAGAGTTTGTCCAGGCTTTTCCTTTGCTACAAAAAGGATTGGGCCACCTTGCTGCACTTTATTTACTTTTGTTACTTGTTTCTCGTTACAAATTATCCTATCACAAAACTATCTGTTACCACTTATTTAAGTACTTGCAGAGAATACCTTGCTGGAAACCGCTTATCATTTCCTTCTAGTCCTCGTTGGGTTCGACACTCTTACTTATCGAAAGGACTACGATAGATTCCCTATACTTGTGGGTCATCAAGACTCTTTTCTGGCGCCATTGCCGGGGAGTGAAGCGCTTTTGGTAGGTGGAATTTGGTAAGGAAAAATTTATATAGTGTGCTGAAATTTACCGTCACTTGTTACTATCGAAAGTAATCCTCTGAGGGGCTTGTTCGGGGTATCTTCACCCCGACCAGTAGAGCAAAGAGTTGCTCCTCAACCTACTGAACTTAATGAAAATTAAAATGTCTGCTTCGAAATTCCTTCGGGTATGATAGAAAAACTGCTAGCTAATCCTTTTGTAGGAGATGGAAAAAAGCATCCTAATGAGCACTTAATATATGTGGATGAAGTTCGTGGATTATTTTAGCTTGCAGGTGTACCCGGAGATGTTCTTAAGAAGAAGGTCTTCCCTTTATCTTTGAAGGGAGGTGCGTCGACATGGTATAGGCTATGTGATGATATGGGGTCATGGAATTACAAACGATTGAAATTGGAATTTCATCAAAAGTTTTATTCTATGCATCTTGTTCATCGTGATCGCAATTTTATATATATATATATATATATATATATATATATATATATATATATATATATATATATATATATATAATTTTTGGCCTCACGAAGGAGAAAGCATCGCTCAAGCTTGGGGGAGGATTGAATTAATCTTATATTCATGAGCTCTCGAGAGAAATGATTATTCAAAAAATTTATGCTCGGCTTTCTGATAGCAATCGCACCATGCTTGATACTTCTTATGCTGGCTCTTTTATGATGAAGACTATTGAATTCAAATGGGATTTATTTTAAAGAATTAAATGCAACTCTGAAGATTGGGACCTCGACAAGGGTAAGGAGTCAGGTATGACACCTAGGTTTGATTGTGTTAAATCTTTTATGGATACCGATGTTTTTCGTAAATTTAGCACTAAATATGGACTTGACTCTGAGATAGTAGCTTCTTTCTGTGAATCTTTTGCTACTTATGTTGATCTCCCCAAGGAGAAGTGCTTTAAATATCATCCTCCCATAGAAGTAAAAGTAGGTGCACCTATTAAAGTTGAAGAAAAGACTATCACTTATAATGATCCTATTGTTCCTACTTCTTGTGTTGAGAAACCACCTTTCCATGTCAGGATAAAGGATCATGCTAAAGCTTCAAATGTGGTTCGTAAAAGCAATATTAAAACTTATACGCCTTCTGAGCAAATTAAAGTTGAACCTGATATTGCTATTGTTAAAGATCTCTTGTCTGATAATATTGATGGGCATGTTATTCATTTCCTTGATGAGACTGCTAGAATTGCTAAACCTTGTGCTAAAGATAAAAACAGACATGTGGTAGGCATGCTTGTTATTTATGTTAAAATAGGAGATAATTGTTATCATGGCTTATGTGATATGGGTGCTAGTGCTAGTGCAATACCTTACGCCTTATACAAAGAAATTATGTATGATATTGCACCTGCTGAGATAGAAGATATTGATGTCACAATTAAGCTTGCCAATAGAGATACTATTTCACCAGTGGGAATTGTTAGATATGTTGAAGTCTTGTGTGGGAAAACTAAATATCCTCCTGATTTTCTAGTTCTTGGTTCCCCACAAGATAGCTTTTGTCCCATTATATTTGGTAGACCCTTCTTAAACACTGTTAATGCTAAGATAGATTGCAAAAAGGATGTTGTCACCATCGGTTTAGATGATATGTCTCATGAATTTAATTTCTCTAAATTTTGTAGACAACACCGTGAAGAAGAATTACCTAGTAAGGATGAAATTATTGGTCTTGCCTCTATTGCCGTACCTCCTAGTGATCCTTTAGAACAATATTTGCTAGACCATGAAAATGATATGTTTATGAATGAAAGAAGGGAAATAGATGAAATATTATTTAAACAGGAACCTATTCTGAAACACAATTTGCCTGTTGAAATCCTAGAGGATCCTCCTCCACCCGAGGGTGATCCCGTATTTGAGCTCAAACCGTTGCCTGATACTCTTAAATATGCTTATCTTGATGAGAAAAAGATATATCCTGTTATTATTAGTGCTAACCTTTCAGAGCATGAGGAAGAGAGATTATTGAAAACTCTGAAGAAGCACCGTGCTGCTATTGGGTATACTCTTGATGATCTTAAGGGCATTAGTCCCACTCTATGTCAACATAAAATAAATTTGGAAGAAGAAGCTAAACCAGTTTGTGATCATCAACGACGGCTGAATCCTAAAATGAAGGAAGTGGTAAGAAAGGAAATACTAAAGCTCCTTGAGGCAGGTATAATTTATCCCGTTGTTGATAGTCAGTGGGTAAGTCATGTCCATTGTGTCCCTAAGAAGGGAGGTATTACTGTCGTTCCTAATGATAAAGATGAATTGATTCCTCAAATAATTATTACAGGTTATAAGATGGTAATTGATTTCCGCAAATTAAATAAGGCCATTAAAAGGATCATTACCCCTTACCTTTTATCGATCAAATGCTAGAAAGATTGTCCAAACATACACATTTTTGCTTTTTAGATGGTTATTTTGGTTTCTCTCAAATACCTGTGTCAGCCAAAGATCAATCAAAGACTACTTTTACTTGCCCTTTTGGTACTTTTGCTTATAGACGTATGCCTTTTGGTTTATGTAATGCACCTGCTACCTTTCAAAGATGCATGATGGCTATATTCTCTGACTTTTGTGGAAAGATTTGTGAGGTTTTCATGGATGATTTCTCTGTCTATGGATCTTCTTTTGATGATTGCTTGAGCAACCTTGATCTAGTTTTGCAGAGATGTGAAGAAACTAATCTTGTCTTTAATTGGGAAAAGTGACATTTATGGTTAATGAAGGTATTGTCTTGGGCATAAAGTTTTTGAAAGAGGTATTGAAGTTGATAAAGCCAAGGTTGATGCTATTGAAAAGATGCAATGTCCCAATGACATCAAAGGTACAAGAAGTTTCCTTGGTCGCGCCGGATTTTATAGGAGGTTCATTAAGGACTTCTCAAAAATTTCTTGGCCTCTGACTAATTTATTACAAAAAGATATACCATTTGTCTTTGATGATGATTGTGTAGAAGCATTTGAAATACTTAAGAAAGCATTGATCTCTGCACCTATTGTTCAGCCACCTGATTGGAATTTACCCTTTGAAATTATGTGTGATGCTTGTGATTATGCTGTAGATGTTGTTCTAGGGCAAAGAGTTGATAAGAAATTAAACGTTATTCAATATGCTAGTAAAACCCTAGACAATGCTCAAAGAAATTATGCTACTACTGAAAAAGAATTCTTAGCAGTTGTATTTGCTTGTGATAAATTAAGACCTTATATTGTTGATTCTAAAGTAACTATTCACACTTATCATGCTGCTATTAAATATCTTATGGAAAATAAATATGCTAAACCTAGACTTATTAGATGGGTTCTCTTTCTACAAGAATTTAACTTACACATTGTTGATAGAAAGGGAGCTGAGAACCCCGTTGCAGACAACTTGTCTAGGTTAGAAAATTTGCTTGATGACAGACTTCCTATTGATGGCTTTCCTGATGAGCAATTAAATGTCATAAATGTTTCTCATACTACTCCATGGTATGCTGATTATGCTAATTACATTGTTGCTAAGTTTAGTCCACCTAGTTTCACATACCAGCAAAAGAAAAAGTTCTTCTATGATTTGAAGCATTACTTTTGGGATGACCCACATCTTTATAAAGAAGGAGTAGATGGTGTTATTAGACGTTGTGTACCTGAGCATGAACAGGAACAGATCCTACGCAAGTGTCACTCTGAAGCTTATGGAGGACACCATGCTGGAGATAGAACTGCACATAAGGTATTGCAATCCAGTTTTATTGGCCTACTCTCTTCAAGGATGCCCGTAAGTTTGTCTTATCTTGTGATGAATGTCAAAGAATTGGTAATATTAGTAGACATCAAGAAATGCCTATGAACTATTCACTCATTATTGAACCATTTGATGTTTGGGGCTTTGATTATATGGGACCTTTTCCTTCCTCTAATGGTTATACACATATTTTAGTTGTTGTTGATTACGTTACTAAGTGGGTAGAAGCTATTGCAACTAGTAGTGATGATCATAACACTTCTATTAAAATGCTTAAATAAGTCATTTTTACAAGATTTGGAGTCCCTAGATATATAATGACTGATGGTGGTTCACATTTTATTCATGGTGCTTTCCGTAAAATGCTTGCTAAGTATGATGTTAATCATAGAATTGCATCCCCTTATCATCCTCAGTCTAGTGGTCAAGTAGAATTGAGTAATAGAGAGCTCAAATTAATTTTGCAAAAGACTGTTAATAGATCTAGAAAGAATTGGTCCAAGAAACTTGATGATGCATTATGAGCCTATAGAAATGCATATAAAAATCCTATGGGTATGTCTCCGTATAAAATGGTTTATGGAAAAGCATGTCACTTACCTCTCGAACTAGGACACAAGGCATATTGGGCTATTAAAGAGCTCAATTATGATTTTAAACTTGCCAGTGAGAAGAGGTTATTTGATATTACCTCACTCGATGAATGGAGAACCCAAGCCTATGAAAATGCCAAGTTGTTTAAAGAAAAGGTTAAAAGATGGCATGATAAAAGGATACAAAAGCGTGAGTTTAATGTAGGTGATTATGTATTGCTACACAACGCTCGTTTATGTTTTTTTGCAGGAAAACTTCTCTCTAAATGGGAAGGTCCTTACGTTATCGAGGAGGTCTATCATTCGAGTGCCATAAAAATCAACAACTTCGAAGGCACAAATCCGAAGGTGGTGAACAGTCGAAGAATCAAACATTATATCTCAGGTAATCCCATAAATGTTGAAACCAATGTTATTGAAACCATAACCCCGGAGGAATACATAAGGGACACTTTCCGGAACATTTCAGACCCCGAAAAGGAATAGGTATGTGGCACGGTAAGTAAACCAACTCCAAAACAGTTTTTAAGGCAATATTTCTTCGTTTTAGAATATTTAGAAAAATAGAAAAATAAGAAGCAGTCCGGGAAGGACATGAGGTCTCCATGAGGGTGGAGGGCGCACCCTACCCTAATGGGCACCCCCTACCTCGTGGGCACCTCGTGCGCTTTCCAGACTCCGTTTTCTTACACTACACGCATTTTGGTCGGTAAAAATTCATTATATAATCTCCTGGGGGTTTTGACTCCCGTATCACGCAAAAATCTCCTGTTTTTGTTTCGAGCTGTTTTTCTGACAGATCCAGGTCATCATGTCGTCTTCAAGTTCCCCCAAGGACCAGTTCTTCGAGAAGGTCATCAATCCCTACCTCACAGAGGTGCTGCAACACCCTCAAACCATTGAGATGCGTGAGGGGTTGTTGCACATCCGCGATGTTGAGCGACAAAGGAAGACCGGAAGCACGGAGCCAAGCCTCAAGGCATTGGAGCAAGAAGTTTTGAAGTGTCAGGAGATGGTGGAGCATGGACTCGATTCCAATCACATTATGATCACGGAGTTCACCAACAACCACAAGCTGGACGTCAAGGACATTGGGGAGGCCATCTTCAAGCTTCATGAGAAAAACGGGCACCTCAAAGCCCAGATCTATGACCTGCAAAATCAAAACTGTGAGTATGAATATAGATTCAAGAGGATGAGTTTGGCTACAGATTTGAGGTTTCAGGAGATGCGATCATCCTTCTATGATGGTGAGCCTATGCCTTGGAAGAAGGACGACAAGCCTACGCCATCAACAAAACCATCACCTTCTCCACCAACAAAGAAGAATTGAGTATCTGGTATGGGCACTCCTCTTGGCAACTGCCAAGCTTGGGGGAGTGCCCCGGTATCGTATCACTATCACTTTTATCTTTACCGTTTTTCTTAGTTCGATCCTTTTGGTAATATCTTGATCTAGTAGAATAAAGTTTATGGCATGATATAGTTTTGAGTTTTGCTTTATGATCCCTCTATGTAATCGAGTCCGTGAGCTATATATAATAAAAACTAGTGTTGAGTCAAGGGCTTGATTATTTTGCCATGATCCTAAGTGAATAAAAGAAAAGAGAAAGAAATAAAAAGAAACAAAGAGATCATGTGGATCTTATGGAGAGTAATGAGCTCACATAGAAAAAGTATGATGAATAAAAGTTGTTGAGAGTTGACAAGCATAGTTTTGGTCATCGTTGCAATTAATAGGAAGTAATAAAGAAAGAGAGGTCTTCACATATAAATATACTATCTTGGACATCTTTTATGATTGTGAGCACTCATTAAAATATGGCATGCTAAAGAGTTGACGTTGGACAAGGAAGACAACGTAATGGGTTATGTTTTCTTACACCTGAGATAAATTATATTTTCATGGATCATCCAACATGGTTGAGCTTGCCTTTCCCCCTCATGCTAGCCAAATTCATCGCACCAAATAGAGATACTACTTGTGCTTCCAAATACCCTTAAACCAGTTTTGCCATGAGAGTCCACCATACCTATAGATTGAGTAAGATCCTCCAAGTAAGTTGTCACCAGTGCAAGCAATAAAAATTGCTCTCTAAATATGCATGACTTATTAGCGTGGGAGAAAATAAGCTTTATACGATCGTGTGATATGGAAGAAATAAAAGCGACAGACTGCATAATAAAGGTCCATATCACATGTGGCAATATAAAGTGACGTTATTTCGCATTAAGATTTTGTGCATCCAACCATAAAAGCACATGAAAACCTCTGCTTCCCTCTGCGAAGGGCCTATCTTTTACTTTTATCTCCTACCTTGCATATAACAGTTATGGTGATCTTCACCCTTCCTTTTTACATTTTATCCTTTGGCAAGCACAGTATGTTGGAAAGATCCTGGTATATATGGCTAATTGGATGTGAGTTTTGATGAACTATTATTGTTGACATTAGCCTTGAGGTAAAACATTGGGAGGCAAAACCATAAGCCCCTATCTTTCTCTGTGTCCGATTAAAACTCCATAGCCATAAGTATTGTGTGAGTGTCAGCAATTGCGAAACACTATATGATAGTTGAATATGTGGACTTGCTAAAAAGCTCTTATATATTGACTCTTTCCTATGTTATGATAAATTGCAATTGCTCCAATGACTGAGATTATAGTTTGTTAGTTTTCAATGAAGTTTACGATTCATACTTGAAATTGTGATTGAATTATTACTCTAGCATAAGAAATCGTATGACAAGAATTATGTAAGTTGTTGTTCTAAGAATGATCACGATGCCCTCATGTCCGTATTTTACTTTTATCGACACCTCCATCTCTAAACATGTGGACATATTTTTCGATTTCGGCTTTCGCTTGAGGACAAGCGAGCTCTAAGCTTGGGGGAGTTGATACGTCCATTTTGCATCATGCTTTTATATCGATATTTATTGCATTATGGGATGTTATTACACATTATGTCACAATACTTATGCCTATTCTCTCTTATTTTACAAGGTTTCATAAAGAGGGAGAATGCCGGCAGCTGGGATTTTGGGCTGGAAAAGGAGCAAATATTAGAGACCTATTCTGCACAGCTCTAAAAGTCCTGAAACTTCACGGAAGACGTTCAGAATATATAAAAAATACCGAGCGCAAGAAGTTCACCAGGGGGGCCACACGCTGCCCACGAGGGTGGGGGCGCGCCCTACCCCCTGGACGCGCCCCCTACCTCGTGGGCCCCCTGGTATCCCTCTGATGTCCATCTTATGCTATATGGAGTCTTACGATGAGGAAAAAATCATAAGCCATCTTCTCGGACGAAACTCCGCCGCCACGAGGCGGAACCAATCTAGGGCTCCGGCAGAGCTGTTCTGCCGGGGAAACTTCCCTCTGGGAGGGGGAAATCATCGCCATCGTCATCACCAACAATCCTCTCATCGAGAGAGGGCAATTTCCATCAACATCTTCATCAGCGCCATCTCCTCTCAAAACCCTAGTTCATCTCTTGTATCCAATTCTTGTCTTCAAGTCTGGGATTGGTGCTAGTAGGTTGCTAGTAGTGTTAATTACTCCTTGTAGTTGATGCTAGTTGGTTTATTTGGTGGAAGATCATATGTTCAGATCCTATATGCATATTAATACGCCTCTGATTATGAACATGATTATGCTTTGTGAGTAGTTACATTTGTTCCTGAGGACATGGGAGAAGTCTTGCTATTACTAGTCATGTGAATTTGGTATTCATTCGATATTTTGATGAGATGTATGTTGTCATCCCTCTAGTGGTGTCATGTGAACGTCGACTACATGACACTTCACCATTGTTTGGGCCTAGAGGAAGGCATTGGGAAGTAATAAGTAGATGATGGGTTGCTAGAGTGACAGAAGCTTAAACCCTAGTTTATGCGTTGCTTTGTAAGGGGCTGATTTGGATCCATATGTTTCCTGCTATGGTTAGGTTTACCTTAATACTTTTGTTGTAGTTGCGGATGCTTGCAATAGAGGTTAATCATATGTGGGATGCTTGTCCAAGTAAGGACAGTACCCAAGCACCAGTCCACCCACATACCAAATTATCAAAGTACCGAACGTGAATCATATGAACATGATGAAAACTAGCTTGACGATATTCCCATGTGTCCTCGGGAATGCTTTTCTCTATATAAGAGTTTGTCCAGGCTTTTCCTTTGCTACAAAAAGGATTGGGCCACCTTGCTGCACTTTATTTACTTTTGTTACTTGTTTCTCGTTACAAATTATCCTATCACAAAACTATCTGTTACCACTTATTTAAGTACTTGCAGAGAATACCTTGCTGGAAACCGCTTATCATTTCCTTCTAGTCCTCGTTGGGTTCGACACTCTTACTTATCGAAAGGACTACGATAGATTCCCTATACTTGTGGGTCATGAAGACTCTTTTCTGGCGCCATTGCCGGGGAGTGAAGCGCTTTTGGTAGGTGGAATTTGGTAAGGAAAAATTTATATAGTGTGCTGAAATTTACCGTCACTTGTTACTATCGAAAGTAATCCTCTGAGGGGCTTGTTCGGGGTATCTTCACCCCGACCAGTAGAGCAAAGAGTTGCTCCTCAACCTACTGAACTTAATGAAAATTAAAATGTCTGCTTCGAAATTCCTTCGGGTATGATAGAAAAACTGCTAGCTAATCCTTTTGTAGGAGATGGAAAAAAGCATCCTAATGAGCACTTAATATATGTGGATGAAGTTCGTGGATTATTTTAGCTTGCAGGTGTACCCGGAGATGTTCTTAAGAAGAAGGTCTTCCCTTTATCTTTGAAGGGAGGTGCGTCGACATGGTATAGGCTATGTGATGATATGGGGTCATGGAATTACAAACGATTGAAATTGGAATTTCATCAAAAGTTTTATTCTATGCATCTTGTTCATCGTGATCGCAATTAAATATATATATATATATATATATATATATATATATATATATATATATAATTTTTGGCCTCACGAAGGAGAAAGCATCGCTCAAGCTTGGGGGAGGATTGAATTAATCTTATATTCATGAGCTCTCGAGAGAAATGATTATTCAAAA
This sequence comes from Triticum dicoccoides, assembly GCF_002162155.2. Taxonomy (NCBI): domain Eukaryota; kingdom Viridiplantae; phylum Streptophyta; class Magnoliopsida; order Poales; family Poaceae; genus Triticum; species Triticum dicoccoides. The sequence goes on from NC_041386.1 coordinate 513,162,557, forward strand.
AATTTATGCTCGGCTTTCTGATAGCAATCGCACCATGCTTGATACTTCTTATGCTGGCTCTTTTATGATGAAGACTATTGAATTCAAATGGGATTTATTTTAAAGAATTAAATGCATCTCTGAAGATTGGGACCTCGACAAGGGTATGGAGTCAGGTATGACACCTAGGTTTGATTGTGTTAAATCTTTTATGGATACCGATGTTTTCCATAAATTTAGCACTAAATATGGACTTGACTCTGAGATAGTAGCTTCTTTCTGTGAATCTTTTGCTACTTATGTTGATCTCCCCAAGGAGAAGTGGTTTAAATATCATCCTCCATTAGAAGTAAAAGTAGCCGCACCTATTAAAGTTGAAGAAAATACTATCACTTATAATGATCCTATTGTTCCTACTTCTTGTGTTGAGAAACCACCTTTCCCTGTCAGGATAAAGGATCATGCTAAAGCTTCAAATGTGGTTCGTAAAAGCAATATTAAAACTTATACGCCTTCTGAGCAAATTAAAGTTGAACCTGATATTGCTATTGTTAAAGATCTCTTGTCTGATAATATTGATGGGCATGTTATTCATTTCCTTGATGAGACTGCTAGAATTGCTAAACCTTGTGCTAAAGATAAACACAGACATGTGGTAGGCATGCCTGTTATTTCTGTTAAAATAGGAGATCATTGTTATCATGGCTTATGTGATATGGGTGCTAGTGCTAGTGCAATACCTTACACCTTATACAAAGAAATTATGCATGATATTGCACCTGCTGAGATAGAAGATATTGATGTCACAATTAATCTTGCCAATAGAGATAAAATTTCACCAATGGGAATTGTTAGAGATGTTGAAGTATTGTGTGGGAAAACTAAATATCCTACTAATTTTCTTGTTCTTGGTTCCCCACAAGATAGCTTTTGTCCCATTATATTTGGTAGACCCTTATTAAACACTGTTAATGCTAAGATAGATTGCAAAAAGGATGTTGTCACCATCGGTTTAGATGATATGTCTCATGAATTTAATTTCTCTAAATTTTGTAGACAACACCGTGAAGAAGAATTACCTAGTAAGGATGAAATTATTGGTCTTGCCTCTATTGCCGTACCTCCTAGTGATCCTTTAGAACAATATTTGCTAGACCATGAAAATGATATGTTTATGAATGAAAGAAGGGAAATAGATGAAATATTATTTAAACAGGAACCTATTCTGAAACACAATTTGCCTATTGAAATCCTAGGGGATCCTCCTACCCGAGGGTGATCCCGTGTTTGAGCTCAAACTGTTGCCTGATACTCTTAAATATGCTTATCTTGATGAGAAAAAGATATATCCTATTATTATTTGTGCTAACCTTTCAGAGCATGAGGAAGAGAGATTATTGAAAACTCTGAAGAAGCACCTCGCTTCTATTGGGTATACTCTTGATGATCTTAAGGGCATTAGTCCCACTCTATGTCAACATAAAATAAATTTGGAAGAAGAAGCTAAACCAGTTTGTGATCATCAACGACAGCTGAATCCTAAAATAAAGGAAGTGGAAAGAACGGAAATACTAAAGCTCCTTGAGGCAGGTATTGTTGGGGAACGTAGAAATTTCAAAAAAATTCCTACGCACACGCAAGATCATGGTGATGCATAGCAACGAGGGGAGAGTGTGATCTACGAACCCTTGTAGACCGACAGCGGAAGCGTTATGACAATGCGGTTGATTTAGTCGTACGTCTACACGGCCCGACCGATCAAGCACCGAAACTACGGCACCTCTGAGTTCTAGCACACGTTCAGCTCGATGACGATACCCGGACTCCGATCCAACAAAGTGTCGGGGAAGAGTTCCGTCAGCACGGCAGTGTGGTGACGATCTTGATGTACTACCATCGCAGGGCTTCGCCTAAGCACCGCTACAATATTATCGAGGATTATGGTGGAAGGGGGCACTGCACACGGCTAAGAATATGATCATGTGGATCAACTTGTGTGTCTAGGGGTGCCCCCTGCCCCCGTATATAAAGGATCAAGGGGAGGAGGTCGGCCGGCCCCTATGGCGCGCCAAGTAGGGGTCCTCCTCCTAGTAGGAGTAGGACTCCTACTAGGAGGGGGAAAGAAGTGGGGAGGGAGAAGGAAAGGGGGGCGCCGCCCCCCTCTCCTAGTCAAATTCGGACCTGGGGGGAGGAGGCGCGCGGCCCACCTTTGGCTTCCCCCCTCTCTCTCCACTAAGGCCCATATGGCCCATTACTTCTCCCGGGGGGGTTCCGGTAACCCTCCGACTCTCCGGTTTTCTCCGAAATCACCCGGAACACTTCCGGTGTCCGAATATAGCCGTCCAATATATCAATCTTTATGTCTCGACCATTTCGAGACTCCTCGTCATGTCCGTGATCACATCCGGGACTCCGAACTAACTTCGGTACATCAAAACTCATAAACTCATAATATAACTATCATCGAAACCTTAAGCGTGCGGAGCCTACAGGTTCGAGAACAATGTAGACATGACCGAGACACGTCAACGGTTAATAACCAATACCGGAACCTGGATGCTCATATTGGCTCCTACATATTCTACGAAGATCTTTATCGGTCAGACCGCATAACAACATACGTTGTTCCCTTTGTCATCGGTATGTTACTTGCCCGAGATTCGATCATCGGTATCTCAATACCTAGTTCAATCTCGTTACTGGCAAGTCTCTTTACTCGTTTCGTAATACATCATCTCGCAACTAACTCATTAGTTTTAATGCTTGCAAGGCTTATGTGATGTGCATTACCAAGAGGGCTAGAGATACCTCTCCGACAATCGGAGTGACAAATCCTAATCTCGAAAAACGCCAACCCAACATTCACCTTTGGAGACACATGTAGAGCTCCTTTATAATCACCTAGTTATGTTGTGACGTTTGGTAGCACACAAAGTGTTCCTGTGGTAAACGGGAGTTGCATAATCTCATAGTCATAGGAACATGTATAAGTCATGAAGAAAGCAATAGCAACATACTAAACGATCGGGTGCTAAGCTAATGGAATGGGTCATGTCAACCACATCATTCTCCAAATGATGTGATCCCATTAATCAAATGACAACACATGTCTATGGTTAGGAAACATAACCATCTTCGATTAACGAGCTAGTCAAGTAGAGGCATACTAGTGATGTTCGGTTTGTCTATGTATTCACACAAGTATTATGTTTCCGGATAATACAATTCTAGCATGAATAATAAACATTTATCATGATATAAGGAAATAAAATAATAACATTATTATTGCCTCTAGGGCATATTTCCTTCAGTCTCCCACTTGCACTAGAGTTAATAATCTAGATTACATAGTAATGATTCTAACACCCATGGAGCTTTGGTGTTGATCATGTTTTGCTCGTGGAAGAGGCTTAGTCAATGGGTCTACTACATTCAAATCCGTATGTATCTTGCAAATCTCTATGTCTCCCACCTAGACTAGATCCCGGATGAAATTGAAGCGTCTCTTGATGTGCTTGGTTCTCTTGTGAAATCTGGATTCCTTTGCCAAGGCAATTGCACCAGTATTGTCACAAAAGATTTTCATTGGACCCGATGCACTAGGTATGACACCTAGATCGGATATGAACTCCTTCATCTAGACTCCTTCGTTTGCTGCTTCCAAAGCAGCTATGTACTCCGCTTCACATGTAGATCCCGCCACAACGCTTTGTTTAGAACTGCACCAACTAACAACTCCACCATTTAATGTAAACACGTATCCAGTTTGCGATTTAGAATCGTCCGGATCAGTGTCAAAGCTTGCATCAATGTAACCATTTACGATGAGCTCTTTGTCACCTCCATATATGAGAAACATATCCTTAGTCCTTTTCAGGTATTTCAGGATGTTCTTGACCGCTGTCCAGTGATCCACTCCTAGATTACTTTGGTATCTCCCTGCTAGACTTATAGCAAGACACACATCAGGTCTGGTACACAACATTGCATACATGATAGAGCCTATGGCTGAAGCATAGGGAACATCTTTCATTTTCTATCTATCTTCTGCATTGGTCGGACTTTGAGTCTTACTCAATTTCACACCTTGTAACACAGGCAAGAATCCTTTCTTTGCTTGATCCATTTTGAACTTTTTCAAAACTTTGTCAAGGTATGTGCTTTGTGAAAGTCCAATTGAGCGTCTCGATCTGTCTCTATAGATCTTGATGCCCAATATATAGGCAGCTTCACCGAGGTCTTTCATTGAAAAACTTTTATTCAAGTATCCTTTTATGCTATCCAGAAATTCTATATCATTTCCGATTAGTAATATGTCATCTACATATAATATCAGAAATGCTACAGAGCTCCCACTCACTTTCTTGTAAATATAGGCTTCTCCAAAAGTCTGTATAAAACCAAATGCTTTGATCACACTATCAAAGCGTTTATTCCAACTCTGAGAGGCTTGCACCAGTCCATAAATGGATCGCTGGAGCTTGCACAGTTTGTTAGCTCCCTTTGGATCGACAAAACCTTCCGGCTGCATCATATACAACTCTTCTTGCAGAAATCCATTCAGGAATGCAGTTTTGACATCCATTTGCCAAATTTCATAATCATAAAATGCGGCAATTGCTAACATGATTCGGACAGACTTAAGCATTGCTACGGGTGAGAAGGTCTCATCGTAGTCAATCCCTTGAACTTGCCGAAAACCTTTTGCGACAAGTCGAGCTTTGTAGACAGTAACATTACCTCAGCGTCAGTCTTCTTCTTGAAAATCCATTTATTCTCAATCACTTGCCGATCATTGGGCAAGTCAACCAAAGTCCATACTTTGTTCTCATACATGGATCCCATCTCAGATTTTATGGCTTCAAGCCATTTTGCGGAATCTGGGCTCACCATCGCTTCTTCATAGTTCGTAGGTTCATCATGATCTAGTAGCATGACTTCCAGAACAGGATTACCGTACCACTCTGGCGCGGAGCTTACTCTGGTTGATCTACGAGGTTCAGTAGTATCTTGTTCTGAAGTTTCATGATCATTATCATTAGCTTCCTCACTAATTGGTGTAGTTGTCACAGAAACTGGTTTCTGTGATGTACTACTTTCCAATAAGGGAGCAGGTACAGTTACCTCGTCAAGTTCTACTTTCCTCCCACTCACTTCTTTCGAGAGAAACTCCTTCTCTAGAAAGTTTCCGAATTTAGCAACAAATGTCTTGCCTTCGGATCTGTGATAGAAGGTGTATCCAATAGTTTCCTTTGGATATCCTATGAAGACACATTTCTCCGATTTGGGTTCAAGCTTATCAGGTTGAAGCTTTTTCACATAAGCATCGCAGCCCCAAACTTTCAGAAACGACAACTTTGGTTTCTTGCCAAACCACAGTTCATAAGGCGTCGTCTCAACGGATTTTGATGGTGCCCTATTTAACATGAATGCGGCCATCTCTAGAGCATATCCCCAAAACGATAGCGGTAAATCAATAAGAGACATCATAGATCGCACCATATCTAGTAAAGTACGATTACGACGTTCGGACACACCATTACGCTGTGGTGTTCCGGGTGGCGTGAGTTGCGAAACTATTCCACATTGTTTCAAATGTACACCAAACTCGTAACTCAAATATTCTCCTCCACGATCAGATTGTAGGAATTTTATTTTCTTGTTACGATGATTTTCAACTTCACTCTGAAATTCTTTGAACTTTTCAAACGTTTCAGACTTATGTTTCATTAAGTAGATATACCCATATCTGCTTAAGTCATCTGTGAAGGTGAGAAAATAACGATATCCGCCATGAGCCTCAACATTCATCGGACCACATACATCTGTATGTATGATTTCCATCAAATCTGTTGCTCTCTCCATAGTACCAGAGAACGGTGTTTTTGCCATCTTACCCATAAGGCACGGTTCGCAAGTACCAAGTGATTCATAATCAAGTGGTTCCAAAAGCCCATCAGTATGGAGTTTCTTCATGCGCTTTACACCGATATGAACCAAACGGCAGTGCCACAAATAAGTTGCACTATCATTATCAACTCTGTATCTTTTGGCTTCAACATTATGAATATGTGTGTCACTACTATCGAGATTTAATAAGAATAGACCACTCTTTAAGGGTGCATGACCATAAAAGATATTACTCATATAAATAGAACAACCATTATTCTCAGATTTAAATGAATAACCGTCTCACATCAAACAAGATCCAGATATATTGCTCATGCTTAACGCTGGCACCAAATAACAATTATTTAGGTCTAATACTAATCCCGAAGGTAGATGTAGAGGTAGCGTGCCGACTGCGATCACATCGACTTTGGAACCATTTCCCACGCGCATCGTCACCTCGTCCTTAGCGAATCTTCACTTAATCCGTAGTCCCTGTTTTGAGTTGCAAATATTAGCAACAGAACCAGTATCAAATACCCAGGTGCGACCGCGAGCATTAGTAAGGTACACATCAATAACATGTATATCACATATACCTTTGTTCACCTTGCCATCCTTCTTATCCGCCAAATACTTGGGGCAGTTCCGCTTCCAGTGACCCGTCTGCTTGCAGTAGAAGCACTCAGTTTCAGGCTTAGGTCCAGGTTTGGGTTTCTTCTCTTGAGTAGCAACTTGCTTGCTGTTCTTTTTGAATTTCCCCTTCTTCTTCCCTTTGCCCTTTTTCTTGAAACTAGTGGTCTTGTTGACCATCAACACTTGATGCTCCTTCTTGATTTCTACCTCCGCAGCTTTCAGCATTGCGAAGAGCTCGGGAATAGTCTTATTCATCCCTTGCATATTATAGTTCATCACGAAGCTCTTGTAGCTTGGTGGCAGTGATTGGGGAATTATGTCAATGACGCAATCATCTGGAAGATTAACTCCCATTTGAATCAAGTGATTATTATACCCAGACATTTTGAGTATATGCTCACTGACAGAACTGTTCTCCTCCATCTTGCAGCTATAGAACTTGTTGGAGACTTCATATCTCTCAATCCGGGCATTTGCTTGAAATATTAACTTCAACTCCTGGAACATCTCATATGCTCCATGACGTTCAAAATGTCGTTGAAGTCCCGATTCTAAGCCATAAAGCATGGCACACTGAACTATCGAGTAGTCATCAGCTTTGCTCTGCCAGACGTTCATAACATCTGGTGTTGCTCCAGCAGCAGGCCTGGCACCCAGCGGTGCTTCCAGGACGTAATTCTTCTGTGCAGCAATGAGGATAATCCTCAAGTTACGGACCCAGTCCGTGTAATTGCTACCATCATCTTTCAACTTTGCTTTCTCAAGGAACGCATTAAAATTCAACAGAACAACAGCACGGGCCATCTATCTACAATCAAACATAAACGAGCAAGATACTATCAGGTACTAAGTTCATGATAAATTTAGGTTCAATTAATCATATTACTAAAGAACTCCCACTTAGATAGACATCCCTCTAATCCTCTAAGTGATTACGTGATCCAAATCAACTAAACCATGTCCGATCATCACGTGAGATAGAGTAGTTTCATTGGTGAACATCGCTATGTTGATCATATCTACTATATGATTCACGCTCGACCTTTCGGTCTCTGTGTTCCAAGGCCATATCTGTATATGCTTGGCTCATCAAGTATAACCTGAGTATTCTGCGTGTGCAACTGTTTTGCACCCGTTGTATTTGAACGTAGAGCCTATCACACCCGATCATCACGTGGTGTCTCAGCACGAAGAACTTTCGCAATGGTGCATACTCAGGGAGAACACTTCTTGATAATTAGTGAGAGATCATCTTAAAATGCTACCGTCAATCAAAGCAAGATAAGATGCATAAAAGATAAACATCACATGCAATCAATATAAGTGATATGATATGGCCATCATCATCTCGTGCTTGTGATCTCCATCTTTGAAGCACCGTCGTGATCACCATCGTCACCAGCGCGACACCTTGATCACCATCGTAGCATCATTGTCGTCTCGCCAATCTCATGCTTCCATGACTATCGCTACCGCTTAGTGATAAAGTAAAGCATTACAGTGCAATTGCATTGCATACAATAAAGCGACAACCATATGGCTCCTGCCAGTTGCCGATAACTTGGTTACAAAACATGATCATCTCATACAATAAAATTTAGCATCATGTCTTGACCATATCACATCACAACATGCCCTGCAAAAACAAGTTATACGTCCTCTACTTTGTTGTTGCAAGTTTTACGTGGCTGCTACGGGATTAAGAAAGAACCAATCTCACCTACACATCAAAACCACAACGATAGTTTGTCAAGTTGGTGCTGTTTTAACCTTCGCAAGGACCGGGCGTAGCCACACTCGGTTCAACTAAAGTTGGAGAAACTGTCACCCGCTAGCCACCTTTGTGCAAAGCACGTCGGGAGAACCGGTCTCGCGTAAGCGTACGCGTAATGTCGGTCCGGGCCGCTTCGTCCAACAATACCGCCGAACCAAAGTATGACATGCTGGTAAGCAGTATGACTTATATCGCCCACAAATCACTTGTGTTCTACTCATGCATATAACATCAACACATAAAACCTAGGCTCTGATACCACTGTTGGGAAACGTAGTAATTTCAAAAAAATTCCTACGCACACGCAAGATCATGGTGATGCATAGCAACGAGGGGAGAGTGCGATCTACGTACCCTTGTAGACCGACAGCGGAAGCGTTATGACAACGTGGTTGATGTAGTCGTACGTCTTCACGGCCCGACCGATCAAGCACCGAAACTACGGCACCTCCGAGTTCTAGCACACGTTCAGCTCGATGACGATCCCCGAACTCCGATCCAGGAAAGTGTCGGGGAAGAGTTCCGTCAGCATGATGGCGTGGTGACGATCTTGATGTACTACCGTCGCAGGGCTTCGCCTAAGCACCGCTACAATATTATCGAGCATTATGGTGGAAGGGGGCACCGCACACGGCTAAGAATATGATCACATGGATCAACTTGTGTGTCTAGGGGTGCCCCCTGCCCCTGTATATAAAGGAGCAAGGGGAGGAGGCCGGCCGGCCCCTATGGCGCGCCAAGGAGGAGTCCTCCTCCTAGTAGGAGTAGGACTCCTACTAGGAGGGGGAAAGAAGTGGGGAGGGAGAAGGAAAGGGGGGCGCCGCCCCCCCTCTCCTAGTCCAATTCGGACCAGGGGGAAGGAGGCACGCGGCCCACCTTTGGCTGCCCCTCTCTCTCTCCACTAAGGCCCATATGGCCCATTACTTCTCTGGGGGGGTTCCGGTAACCCTCCGGCTCTCCGGTTTTCTCCGAAATCACCCGGAACACTTCTATGTCCGAATATAGCCGTCCAATATATCAATCTTTATGTCTCGACCATTTCAAGACTCCTCGTCATGTCCGTGATCACATCCGGGACTCCGAACTAACTTCGGTACATAAAAACTCATAAACTCATAATATAACTATCATCGAAACCTTAAGCGTGCGGACCCTACGGGTTCGAGAACAATGTAGACATGACCGAGACACGTCTCCAGTCAATAACCAATAGCGGAACCTGGATGCTCATATTGGCTCCTACATATTCTACGAAGATCTTTATCGGTCAGACCGCATAACAACATACGTTGTTCACTTTGTCATCGGTATGTTACTTGCCTGAGATTCGATCGTCGGTATCTCAATACCTAGTTCAATCTCGTTACCGGCAAGTCTCTTTACTCATTTCGTAATACATCATCTCGCAACTAACTCATTAGTTGTAATGCTTGCAAGGCTTATGTGATGTGCATTACCGAGAGGGCCCAGAGATACCTCTCCGACAATCGGAGTGACAAATCCTAATCTCGAAATACGCCAACCCAACATTCACCTTTGGAGACACCTTTAGAGATCCTTTATAATCACCCAGTTATGTTGTGACGTTTGGTAGCACACAATGTTTTCCTCTGGTAAACGGGAGTTGCATAATCTCATAGTCATAGGAACATGTATAAGTCATGAAGAAAGCAATAGCAACATACTAAATGATCGGGTGCTAAGCTAATGGAATGGGTCATGTCAACCACATCATTCTCCTAATGATGTGATCCCATTAATCAAATGACAACACATGTCTATGGTTAGGAAACATAACCATCTTCAATTAACGAGCTAGTCAAGTAGAGGCATACTAGTGACCTTTGGTTTGTCTATGTATTCAGACAAGTATTATGTTTCTGGATAATGCAATTCTAGCATGAATAATAAACATTTATCATGATATAAGGAAATAAAATAATAACATTATTATTGCCTCTAGGGCATATTTCCTTCAGGTATAATTTATCCTGTTGCTGATAGTCAGTGGGTAAGTCCTGTCCATTGTGTCCCTAAGAAGGGAGGTATTACTGTCGTTCCTAATGATAAATATGAATTGATTCCTCAAAGAATTATTACAGGTTATAAGATGGTCATTGATTCCCGCAAATTAAATAAGGCCACAAAAAAGGATCATTACCCCTTACCTTTTATCGATCAAATGCTAGAAAGATTGTCCAAACATACACATTTTTGCTTTTTAGATGGTTATTTTGGTTTCTCTCAAATACCTGTGTCAGCCAAAGATCAATCAAAGACTATTTTTACTTGCCATTTTGGTACTTTTGCTTATAGACATATGCCTTTTGGTTTATGTAGTGCACCTGCTACCTTTCAAAGATGCATGATGGCTATATTCTCTGACTTTTGTGAAAAGATTTGTGAGGTTTTCATGGACGATTTCTCCGTCTATGGATCTTCTTTTGATGATTGCTTGAGCAACCTTGATCGAGTTTTGCAGAGATGTGAAGAAACTAATCTTGTCTTTAATTGGGAAAAGTGCCACTTTATGGTTAATGAAGGTATTGTCTTGGGGCATAAAGTTTCTGAAAGAGGTATTGAAGTTGATAAAGCCAAGGTTGATGCTATTGAAAAGATGCCATGTCCCAAGGACATCAAAGGTATAAGAAGTTTCCTTGGTCACGCCGTATTTTATAGGAGGTTCATTAAGGACTTCTCAAAGATTTCTCGGCCTCTGACTAATTTATTACAAAAAGATATACCATTTGTCTTTGATGATGATTGTGTAGAAGCATTTGAAATACTTAAGAAAGCATTGATCTCTGCACCTATTTGTTCAGCCACCTGATTGGAATTTACCCTTTGAAATTATGTGTGATGCTAGTGATTATGCTGTAGGTGTTGTTCTAGGGCAAAGAGTTGATAAGAAATTAAACGTTATTCAATATGCTAGTAAAACCCTAGACAATGCTCAAAGAAATTATGCTACTACTGAAAAAGAATTCTTAGCAGTTGTATTTGCTTGTGATAAGTTCAAACCTTATATTGTTGATTCTAAAGTAACTATTCACACTTATCATGCTGCTATTAAATATCTTATGGAAAAGAAAGATGCTAAACCTAGACTTATCAGATGGGTTCTCTTTCTACAAGAATTTGACTTACATATTGTTGATAGAAAGGGAGCTGAGAACCCCGTTGCAGACAACTTGTCTAGGTTAGAAAATGTGCTTGATGACCCACTTCCTATTGATGATAGCTTTCCTGATGAGCAATTAAATGTCATAAATGCTTCTCATACTGCTCCATGGTATGCTAATTATGCTAATTACATTGTTGCTAAGTTTATACCACCTAGTTTCACATACCAGCAAAAGAAAAAGTTCTTCTATGATTTGAGGCATTACTTTTGGGATAACCCACATCTTTATAAAGAAGGAGTAGCTGGTGTTATTAGACGTTGTGTACCTGAGCATGAACAGGAACATATCCTACGCAAGTGTCACTCCGAAGCTTATGGAGGACACCATGCTGGAGATAGAACTGCACATAAGGTATTGCAATCTGGTTTTTATTGGCCTACTCTCTTCAAGGATGCCCGTAAGTTTGTCTTATCTTGTGACGAATGTCAAAGAATTGGTAATATTAGTAGACATCAAGAAATGCCTATGAACTATTCACTCGTTATTGAACCATTTGATGTTTGGGGCTTTGATTATATGGGACCTTTTCCTTCCTCTAATGGTTATACACATATTTTAGTTGCTGTTGATTACGTTACTAAGTGGGTAGAAGCTATTGCAACTAGTAGTGCTGATCATAACACTTCTATTAAAATGCTTAAAGAAGTCATTTTCCCAAGATTTGGAGTCCCTAGATATTTAATGACTGATGGTGGTTCACATTTTATTCATGGTGCTTTCCGTAAAATGCTTGCTAAGTATGATGTTAATCATAGAATTGCATCCCCTTATCACCCTCAGTCTAGTGGTCAAGTAGAATTAAGTAATAGAGAGCTCAAATTAATTTTGCAAAAGACTGTTAATAGATCTAGAAAGAATTGGTCCAAGAAACTTGATGATGCATTATGAGCCTATAGAACTGCATATAAAAATCCTATGGGTATGTCTCCGTATAAAATGGTTTATGGAAAAGCATGTCACTTACCTCTCGAACTAGGACACAAGGCATATTGGGCTATTAAAGAGCTCAATTATGATTTTAAACTTGCCGGTGAGAAGAGGTTATTTGATATTAGCTCACTCAATGAATGGAGAACCCAAGCCTACGAAAATGCCAAGTTGTTTAAAGAAAAAGTTAAAAGATGGCATGATAAAAGGATACAAAAGCGTGAGTTTAATGTAGGTGATTATGTATTGCTACACAACTCTCATTTAAGATTTTTTGCAGGAAAACTTCTCTCCAAATGGGAAGGTCCTTACGTTATCGAGGAGGTCTATCGTTCCGGTGCCATAAAAATCAACAACTTCGAAGGCACAAATCCGAAGGTGGTGAACGGTCGAAGAATCAAACATTATATCTCAGGTAATCCCATAAATGTTGAAACCAATGTTATTGAAACTGTAACCCTAGAGGAATACATAAGGGACACTTTCCGGAACGTTTCAGACTCTAAAAAGGAATAGGTATGTGGCACGGTAAGTAAACCGACTCCAAAACAGTTTTTAAGGCAATATTTCTCCGTTTTGGAATATTTAGAAAATTAGAAAAATAAGAAGCAGTCCGGGAAGGACACGAGGTCTCCACAAGGGTGGAGGGCGCGCCCTACCCTACTGGGCACGCCCCCCTACCTCGTGGGCACCTTGTGCGCTTTCCGGACTCCGTTTTCTTACACTACACGTATTTTGGTCCATAAAAATTCATTATATAATCTCCCGGGGGTTTTGACTCCCATATCACGCAAAAATCTCCTGTTTTGTTTCGAGCTGTTTTTCTGACAGATCCAGGTCATCATGTCATCTTCAAGTTCCCTCAAGGACCAGTTCTTCGAGAAGGTCAGCAATCCCTACCTCGCGGACATTCTGCAATACCCTCAAACCATTGAGATGCGTGAGGGGTTGTTGCACATCCGCGATGTTGAGGGACCAAGGAAGACCGGAAGCACGGAGGCTAGGATCAAGGCATTGGAGCAAGAAGTTTTCAAGTGTCAGGAGATGGTGGAGTGTGGACTCGATTCCAATCACATTATGACCACGGAGTTCACCAACAACCACAAGCTGGTCGTCAAGGACATTGGGGAGGCCATCTTCAAGCTTCATGAGAAAAATGAGCACCTCCAAGCCCAGATCTATGACCTGCAAAATCAAAAATGTGAGTATGAATGTAGATTCAAGAGGATGAGTTTGGCTGCAGATTTGAGGTTTCAGGAGACGCGATCATCCTTCTATGATGGTGAGCCTATGCCTTGGAAGAAGGACGACAATCCTACGCCATCAACAAAACTATCACCTTCTCCACCAACAAAGAAGAATTGAGTATCTGGTATGGGCACTCCCCTTGGCAACTGCCAAGCTTGGGGGAGTGCCCCGGTATCGTATCACCATCACTTTTATCTTTACCGTCTTTCTTAGTTTGAACCTTTTGGTAATATCTTGATCTAGTAGAATACAGTTTATGGCATGATCTAGTTTTGAGTTTTGCTTTATGATCCCTCTATGTAATCGAGTCCGTGAGCTATATATAATAAAAACTAGTGTTGAGTCAAGGGCTTGATTATTTTGCCATGATCCTAAGTGAATAAAAGAAAAGAGAAAGAAATAAAAAGAAACAAAGGGATCATGTGGATCTTATGGAGAGTAATGAGCTCACACAGAAAAAGTATGATGAATAAAAGTTGTTGCGAGTTGACAAACATAGTTTTGGTCATCGTTGAAATTAATAGGAAGTAATAAAGAAAGAGAGGTCTTCACATATAAATATACTATCTTGGACATCTTTTATGATTGTGAGCACTCATTAAAATATGACATGCTAAAGAGTTGACGTTGGACAAGGAAGATAATGTAATGGGTTATGTTTTCTTACATCTGAGATAAATTGTATTATCATGGATCATCCAACATGGTTGAGCTTGCCTTTCCCCCTCATGCTAGCCAAATTCATCGCACCAAGTAGAGATACTACGTGTGCTTCCAAATATCTCTAAACCCGTTTTTGCCATGAGAGTCCACCATACCTACCTATGGATTGAGTAAGATCCTCCAAGTAAGTTGTCATCGGTGCAAGCAATAAAAATTGCTCTCTAAATATGTATGACTTATTAGTGTGGGAGAAAATAAGCTTTATACGATCATGTGATATGGAAGAAATAAAAGCGACAGACTGCGTAATAAAGGTCCATATCACAAGTGGCAATATAAAGTGATGTTCTTTCGCATTAAGATTTTGTGCATCCAACCATAAAGCGCATGACAACCTCTGCTTCCCTCCGCGAAGGGCCTATCTTTTACTTTTATCTCCTACCTTGCATAAGAGTCATGGTGATCTCCACCCTTCCTTTTTACATTTTATCCTTTGGTAAGCACAGTATGTTGGAAAGATTCTGGTATATTTGGCTAATTGGATGTGAGTTTTCATGAACTATTATTGTTGACATTACCCTTGAGGTAAAACGTTGGGCCTATCTTTCTCTGTGTCCGATTAAAACTCCATACCCATAAGTATGGCGTGAGTGTCAGCAATTGTGAAAGACTATATGATAGTTGAGTATGTGGACTTGCTAAAAAACTCTTATATATGGACTCTTTCCTATGTTATGATAAATTGCAATTGCTCCAATGACTGAGATTATAGTTTGTTAGTTTTCAATGAAGTTTACGATTCATACTTGAAATTGTGATTGAATTATTA
Organism: Triticum dicoccoides; assembly: GCF_002162155.2. NCBI lineage: Eukaryota > Viridiplantae > Streptophyta > Magnoliopsida > Poales > Poaceae > Triticum > Triticum dicoccoides. The sequence continues at coordinate 513,177,687 of NC_041386.1, forward strand.
CTCTAGCATAAGAAATCATATGGCAAGAATTATGTAAGTTGCTGTTCTAAGAATGATCATGATGCCCTCATGTCTGTATTTTACTTTTATCGACACCTCTATCTCTAAAGATGTGGACATATTTTTCGATTTCGGCTTTCGCTTGAGGACAAGTGAGCTCTAAGCTTGGGGGAGTTGATACGTCCATTTTGCATCATGCTTTTATATCGATATTAATTGCATTATGGGCTGTTATTACACATTATGTCACAATACTTATGCCTATTCTCTCTTATTTTACAAGGTTTACATAAAGAGGGAGAATGCCGGCAGCTGGGATTCTGGGCTGGAAAAGGAGCAAATATTAGAGACCTATTTTGGAAAGCTCTAAAAGTCCTGAAACTTCACGGAAGACGTTTCTAGAATATATAAAAAATACCGAGCGCAAGAAGTTCACCAGGGGGGCCACACCCTGCCCACGAGGGTGGGGGCACGCCCTACCCCCTGGGCGCGCCCCCTACCTCGTGGGCCCCCTGGTAGCCCTCTGATGTCCATCTTCTTCTATATGGAGTCTTTCGATGAGGAAAAAATCATAAACCATCTTCACGGACGAAACTCCGCCACCACGAGGCAGAACCAAATCTACGGCTCCGGCAGAGCTGTTCTGCCGGGGAAACTTCCCTCCGGGAGGGGGCAATCATCGCCATCGTCATCACCAATGCTCCTCTCATCGGGAGAGGGCAATTTCCATCAACATCTTCATCAACACCATCTCCTCTCTAAACCCTAGTTCATCTCTTGTATCCAATTCTTGTCTTCAAGTCCGGGATTGGTGCTAGTAGGTTGCTAGTAGTGTTAATTACTCCTTGTAGTTGATGCTAGTTGGTTTATTTGGTGGAAGATCATATGTTCAGATCCTATATGCATATTAATACCCCTCTGATTATGAACATGATTATGCTTTGTGAGTAGTTATGTTTGTTCCTGAGGACATGGGAGAAGTCTTGCTATTATTAGTCATGTGAATTTGGTATTCGTTCGATATTTTGATGAGATGTATGTTGTCATCCCTCTAGTGGTGTCATGTGAACGTCGACTACATGACACTTCACCATTGTTTGGGCCTAGAGGAAGGCATTGGGAAGTAATAAGTAGATGATGGGTTGCTAGAGTGACAGAAGCTTAAACCCTATTTTATTCGTTCCTTTGTAAGGGGCTGATTTTGATCCATATGTTTCATGCTATGGTTAGGTTTACCTTAATACTTTTGTTGTAGTTGCGGATGCTTGCAATAGAGGTTAATCATAAGTGGGATGCTTGTCCAAGTAAGGATAGTACCCAAGCACCGGTCCACCCACATACCAAATTATCAAAGTACCGAACGCGAATCATATGAACGTGATAAAAACTAGCTTGACGATATTCCATGTGTCCTCGGGAGCGCTTTTCTCTATATAAGAGTTTGTCCAGGCTTGTCCTTTGCTACAAAAGAATTGGGCCACCTTGCTGCACTTTATTTACTTTTGTTACTTGTTGCTTGTTACAAATTATCCTATCACAAAACTATCTGTTACCACTTATTTCAGTACTTGCAGAGAATACCTTGCTGGAAACCGCTTATCATTTCCTTCTGCTCCTCGTTGGGTTTGACACTCTTACTTATCAAAAGGACTACGATAGATCCCCTATACTTGTGGGTCATCAAGTATCTCAATACCTAGTTTAATCTCGTTACCGACAAATCTCTTTACTCGTTCCATAATGCATCATCCCGCAACTAACTCATTAGTCACAATGCTTGCAAGGCTTATAGTGATCTGCATTACCGAGAGGGCCCAGAGATACCTCTCCGACAATCGGAGTGACAAATCCTAATCTCGATCCATTCTAACTCAACAAGTACCATCGTAGACACCTGTAGAGCACCTTTAAAATCACCCAGTTATGTTGTGACGTTTGGTAGCACACAAAGTGTTCCTCCGGTACTCGGGAGTTGCCTAATCTCATAGTCATAGGAACATGTATAAGTCATGAAGAAAGCAATAGCAACAAACTAAACGATCATCGTGCTAACCTAACGGATGGGTCAAGTCAATCACATCATTCTCTAATGATGTGATCCTGTTAATCAAATGACAACTCATGTCTATGGTTAGGAAACATAACCATCATTGATTCAACGAGCTAGTAAAGTAGAGGCATACTAGTGACACTCTGTTTGTCTATGTATTCACACATGTACTAAGTTTCTGGTTAATACAATTCTAGCATGAATAATAAACATTTATCATGATATAAGGAAATAAATAATAACTTTATTATTGCCTCTAGGGCATATTTCCTTCAATCTCCCACTTGTACTAGAGTCAATAATCTAGTTCACATCTTTATGTGATTAGTTCATATCTCCATGTGACTAATACCCAAAGGGTTTACTAGAGTCAGTAATCTAGTTCACATTGCTATGTGATTAACACCCAAAGAGTGATCATGTTTTGCTTGTGAGAGAAGTTTAGCCTATGGGTCTACAACATTCAAATTTGTATGTATTTCACAAATTTCTATGTCTACAATGCTTTGCACGGAGCTACTCTAGCTAATTGCTCCCACTTTCAATATGTATCCAGATCGAGACTTAGAGTCATCTAGATCGATGTAAAAGCTTGCATTGACGTAACTCTTTACGACGAACTCTTTTATCACCTCCATAACCGAGAAATATTTCCTTAGTCCTCTAAGGATAATTTTGACCGCTGTGCAGTGATCTACTCCTAGATCACTATTATACTCCCTTGCCAGAATCATGCTAAGGTATACAATAGGACTGGTAAACAGCATACCATACTTTATAGAACCCATGACTGAGGCATAGGGAATGATTTTTCATTCTCTTTCTATTTTTCTGTTGTGGTTGGGTTTTGAGTCTTTACTCAACTTCACACCTTGCAACATAGGCAAGAACTCCTTCTTTGACTGTTCCATTTTGAACTACTTCAAAATCTTGTCAAGGTATGTACTCATTGAAAAAATTTATCAAGCGTCTTGATCTATCTCTATAGATCTTGATGCTCAATATGTAAGTAGCTTCACCGAGGTCTTTCTTTGAAAAACTCTTTTCAAACACTCCTTTATGCTTTCCAGAAAATTCTACATTATTTCCGATCAACAATATGTCATTCACATATACTTATTAGAAATGTTGTAGTGCTCCCACTCACTTTCTTGTCAATACAGGCTTCACCGCAAGTCTGTATAAAACCATATGCTTTGATCACTTTATCAAAGCATATATTCCAACTCCGAGATACTTGCACCAGTCCATAGATGGATCGCTGGAGCTTGCTCACTTTGTTAGCACCTTTAGGATCGACAAAACCTTCAGGTTGCATCATGTACAACTCTTCTTTTAAGAAATCCATGAAGGAATACAGTTTTGACATCCATTTGCCAGATTTCATAAAATGCGGCAACTACTAACATGATTCGGACAGACTTTTAAGCATCAATACGAGTAAGAAAATCTCATTGTAGTCAACACCTTGAACTTGTCGAAAACATTTTGTGACATTTCGAGCTTTGTAGATTGTAACACTGCTATCAGCGTCCGTCTTCCTCTTGAAGATCCATTTATTATTAATGACTCACCGATCATCGGGCAAGTCAATCAAAGTCCATACTTTGTTCTCATACATGGATCCCATCTCAGATTTCATGGCCTCAAGCCATTTCAAGGAATCTGGGCTCATCATCGCTTCCTCATAGTTCGTAGGTTCGTCATGGTCAAGTAACATGACATCCAGAATAGGATTACCGTACCACTCTGGTGCGAATCTCACTCTGGTTGACCCACGAGGTTCGGTAGTAACTTGATATGAAGTTACATGATCATCATCATTAGCTTCCTCACTAATTGGTGTAGGAGTCACAGGAACAAATTTCTATGATGAACTACTTTCCAATAAGGGAGCAGGTATAGTTACCTCATCAAGTTCTACTTTCCTCCCACTCACCTCTTTCGAGAGAAACTCCTTCTCTAGAAAGGATCCATTCTTAGCAGCGAATGTCTTGCCTTCGGATCTATGATAGAAGGTGTACCCAACCGTCTCCTTTGGGTATCCTATGAAGACACATTTCTCCGATTTGGGTTTGAGCTTATCAGGATGGAACTTTTTCACATAAGCATCGCAACCCCAAACTTTAAGAAACGACAACTTCGGTTTCTTGCCAAACCATAGTTCACATGGCATCGTCTCAATGGATTTAGATGGTGCCCTATTTAACGTGAATGCAACTGTCTCTAACGCATAACCCCAAAACGATAGTGGTAAATCGGTAAGGGACATCATAGATTGCACCATATCTAATAAAGTACGGTTACGATGTTCGGACACACCATTACATTGTGGTGTTCCAGGTGGCGTGAGTTGCGAAACTATTCCACATTGTTTCAAATGAAGACCAAACTCGTAACTCAAAGATTCTCCACGATCAGATCGTAGAAACTTTATTTTCTTGTTACGATGATTTTCCACTTCACTCTTAAATTATTTGAACTTTTCAAATGTTTCAGATTTATGTTTCATCAAGAAGATATACCCATATCTTACTTAAATCATCTGTGAAGGTCAGAAAATAATGATACCTGCCTCGAGCTTGAACACTCATCAGATTGCATACATCAGTATGTATTATTTTCAACAAGTCTGTTGCTTGCTCCATTGTTCCGGAGAACGGAGTCTTAGTCATCTTGCCCATGAGGCATGGTTCGCAAGCATCAAGTGATTCCAAAAGCCCATCAGCATGGATTTTCTTCATGCGCTTTACACCAATATGACCTAAACGGTAGTGCCACAAATAAGTTGCACTATCATTATTAACTTTGCATCTGTTGGCTTCAATATTATGAATATGTGTACCACTACAATTGAGATTCAATAAACCATTCACCTTGGGTGTATGATCATTGAAGGTTTTATTCACGTAAACAGAACAACAATTATTCTCTGACTTTAAATGAATAACCATATTTCAATAAACATGATCAAATCATATTCATGCTTAACGCAAACACCAAATAACATTTATTTAGGTTCAACACTAATCCTGAAAGTATAGGGAGTGTGCGATGATGATCATATCAATCTTGGAACCACTTCCAACACACATCGTCACTTCACCCTTAACTAGTCTCTGTTCTTTCTGCAACTCCCGTTTAGAGTTACTAATCTCAGCAACTGAACTAGTATCAAATACTGAGGGGTTGCTATAAACACTAGTAAAGTACACATCAATAACATGTATATCAAATATAACTTTTTTCACTTTGCCATCCTTCTTATCCGCCAAATACTTGGGGCAATTCTGCTTCCAGTGACCAGTCCCTTTGCAGTAGAAGCACTTACTCTTAGGCTTAGGTCTAGACTTGGGCTTCTTCACTTGAGCAGCAACTTGCTTGCCGTTCTTCTTGAAGTTCCCCTTCTTCCCTTTGCCCTTTTCTTGAAACTAGTGGTCTTGTAAACCATCAACACTTGATGTTTTTCTTGATTTCTACCTTCGTCGATTTCAGCATCACGGAGAGCTTGGGAATCGTTTCCGTTATCCCTTGCATATTATAGCTCATCACGAAGTTCGAGTAACTTGCTGATAGTGACTAGAGAACTTTGTCAATCACTATCTTATCTAGAAGATTAACTCCCACTTGATTCAAATGATTCTAGTACTCAGACATTCTGAGCACAAGCTCACTAGCTGAGCTATTCTCCTCCATCTTGTAGGCAAAGTGCTTGTCAAAGGTCTCATACCTTTCGACATGGGCATGAGTCTGAAATACTAATTTCAACTCTTGGAACATCTCATATGCTCTGTGGCGTTCAAAACGTCTTTGAAGCCCCGATTTAAGCCGTAAAGCATGGGGCACTAAACTATCAAGTAGTCATCATATCGAGCTCGCAAAACGTTCATAAGTCTGCATCTGCTCCTGCAATCGGTCTGTCACCTAGCGGTGCATCAAGGACATAATTCTTCTATGCAGCAATGAGGATAATCCTCAGATCACAGATCCAATCCGCATCATTTCTACTAACATCTTGCAACTTAGTTTTTCTCTAGGAACATATCAAAATAAACGGGGAGCTACATCGCGAGCTATTGATCTACAACATAGTTATGCAAATACTATCAGGACTAAGTTCATGATAAATTAAAGTTCAATTAATCATATTACTTAAGAACTCCCACTTAGATAGACATCCCTCAAGTCATCTAAATGATCACATGATCCAAATCAACTAAACCATGTTCGATCATCACATGAGATGGAGTAGTTTTCAATGGTGAACATCACTATGTTGATCATATCTACTATATGATTCACACTCGACCTTTCGGTCTCCAGTGTTCTGAGGCCATATCTGCATTTGCTAGGCTCATCAAGTTTAACCCGAGTATTCCGCGTGTGCAAAACTGACTTGCACCCGTTGTATGTGAACGTAGAGCTTATCACACCCGATCATCACATGGTGTCTCGGCACAACGAACTTTGGCAACGGTGCATACTCAGGGAGAACACTTATACCTTGAAATTTAGTGAGAGATCATCTTATAATTCTACCACTAAACTAAGCAAAATAAGATACATAAAGGATAAACATCATATGAAATCAAAATATCTGACATGATATGGCCATCATCATCCTGTGATTTTGATCTCCATCTCTAAAGTACCGTCATGATCTCCATCGTCACCGGCATGACACCATGATCTCCATCATCTTGATCTCTATCAATGTGTCGTAACATGGTCGGCTCGCCAACTATTGCTTTTGCAAATATTGCTATCACATAGCGATAAAGTAAAGCAAATACATGGCACTTGCATCTTATGCAATAAAGAGACAACTATCAGGCTTCTGCCAGTTGCCGATAACTTTAACAAAACATGATCATCTCATACAACAATTTATATCTCATCACGTCTTGACCATATCACATCACAACATGCCCTGCAAAAACAAGTTAGACGTCCTCTACTTTGTTGTTGCAAGTTTTACGTGGCTGCTACGGGCTGAGCAAGAACCGTTCTTACCTACGCATCAAAAACCACAACGCGGTATAGTGATTGCTTTTTGATCTTCAGAAAGAACCATGTTCATTGAATCCGATCCAGCTAAAGCTGGAGAAACAGACACCCACTAGCCACCTGTGTGCGAAGCACGTCGGTAGAACCAGTCTCGCGTAAGTGTACGCGTAATGTCGGTCTGGGCTGCTTCATCCAACAATGCCGGTGAATCAAGAATCAACTAGTGACGGCAAGCAATATGTATATACCCACGCCCACAACTCCTTTGTGTTCTACTCGTGCATATAACATCTACGCATAAACCTGGCTCTGATACCACTGTTGGGGAACGTAGTAATTTCAAAATTTTCCTACGCAGACGCAAGATCATGGTGATGCATAGCAATGAAAGGGAAGAGTATCGTCCTTGTACCCTCGTAGACCGTAAGCGGAAGCGTTATGAAAACGCGGTTGATGTAGTCGAACGTCTTCACGATCCGACCGATCCAAGTACCGCACGCACGGCACCTCCGAGTTCAGCACACGTTCAGCTCGATGACGTCCCACGAACTCCAATCCAGCATAGCTTCACAGGAGAGTTTCGTCAGCACGACGGCGTGATGACGGCGATGATGTTGCTACTGACGCAGGGCTTCTCCTAAGCATCGCTACGATATGATCGAGGTGGATTATGGTGGAGGGGGGCACCGCACACGGCTAAGGGATCAATGATCAACTTGTGTCTATGGGGTGCCCCCTAGCCACGTATATAAAGGAGTGGAGGAGGAGCAGAGGCCGGCCCTCCTAGGCGCGCCCCAAGGGGAGTCCTACTCCCACCGGGAGTAGGATCCCCCCCTTCCATGTAGTAGGAGTAGGAGAGAAGGAAAGGGAAAAGAGAAGAGAAGGAAGGAGGGTGCGCCGCCCCTCCCCATAGTCCAATTTGATCTAAGCCTTGGGGGGCGCAGCCTCCCCTCTCTCTTTCCCCTAAAGCCCAATAAGGCCCATATACTCCCCGGCGAATTCCCGTAACTCTCCGGTACTCCGAAAAATACCCGAATCACTCGAAACCTTTCCGATGTCCGAATATAGTCGTCCAATATATCGAGCTTTACGTCTCAACCATTTCGAGACTCCTCGTCATGTCCCCGATCTCATACGAGACTCTGTACTACCTTTGGTACATCAATCACATAAATTCATAATATCGATCGTCACCGAACGTTAAGCGTGCGGACCCTACGGGTTCGAGAACTATGTAGACATGACCGAGACTCATCTCCGGTCAGTAACCAATAGCAGAACCTGCATGCTCATATTGGCTCCTACGTATTCTACGAAGATCTTTATTGGTCAAACCGCATAACGGTATATGTTGTTCCTTTTGTCATCGGTATGTTATTTGCCCGAGATTCGATCGTCGGTATCTCAATACCTAGTTCAATCTCGTTACTGGCAAGTCTCTTTACTCGTTCCGTAATGCATCACCCCGCAACTAACTCATTAGTCACAATGCTTGCAAGGCTTATTGAGGGAGTCCTGGATTAGGGGGTGTCCGGAAGGCCGGACTATACCTTCAGCCGGACTCCTGGACTATGAAGATACAAGATTGAAGACTTCGTCCCGTGTCCGGGAGGGACTTTCCTTGGCGTGGAAGGCAAGCTTGGCGATACGGATATGTGGATCTCCTACCATTGTAACCGACTTTGTGTAACCCTAACCCTCTCCGGTGTCTATATAAACCGGAGGGTTTTAGTCCGTAGGACAACATACAGAACAACAATCATACCATAGGCTAGCTTCTAGGGTTTAGCCTCTCCGATCTCGTGGTAGATCTACTCTTGTACTACCCATATCATCAATATTAATCAAGCAGGACGTAGGGTTTTACCTCCATCAAGAGGGCCCGAACCTGGGTAAAACTTCATGTCCCTTGCCTCCTGTTACCATCCGGCCTAGACGCACATTTCGGGACCCCCTACTCGAGATCTGCCGGTTTTGACACCGATATTGGTGCTTTCATTGAGAGTTCCTCTGTGTCATCTCCGTCAGGCTTGATGGCTCCTACTATCATCGATAGTGATGCGGTCCAGGGTGAAACTTGTCTCCCCGGACAGATCTCTCTCTTCGGCGGCTTTGCACTGCGGGCTAATTTGCTTGGCCATCTGGAGCAGATCGAAAGCTACGCCCCTGGCCGTCAGGTCAGGTTTGGAAGTTTAAACTACACGGCTGACATCCGCGGGGACTTGATCTTCGACGGAGTCGAGCCACTGCCGAGCGCGCCGCACTGTCACGACGGGCATGATCTAGCTTTGCCGCCGAACAGTTCCCTGGAGGCCGCACCCGCATCGGCTTCGACCCTTAATTCGGAGCCAACTGCGCCGATCGAGGATGGGTTGTTGGAGGCCACCTCGGGGGCTGCGATCCCAACGACGATTGAGCCGAACACCAGCCCCGCACTCCACGAGACTCGTGAATCCAAGGAGCCGGACTCCTCCCCGGACTCTGAACCTTCCGCGCCCCTGCCGATCGAATCCGATTGGGCGTCGATCATGGAGTTTACCACCGCGGACATCTTTCAGCACTCGCCCTTCGGCGATATTATGAAATCACTAAAGTCTCTCTCTTTGTCAAGAGAGCCCTGCCCGGATCATGGCTAGCAGGATTGGGATGCGGAAGACGAAGAAATTCGACGCCCACCCACCACCCACTTTGTAGCCACTGTCGACGATTTAACCGACATGGTCGACTTCGACTCTGAAAACATCGACGGTGTTGACGAAGATGCGGGAGGCGAAGAAGAACCACCGCCCACAGGGCGCTGGACGCCCACCTCATCATATGACGTATACATGGTGGACGCACCGAAAGATGACGACGAGGAGCGGAAGGACGCACCGAAGGCTTGTTCCCTCGAGAAGCAGTCAAAGCGGCGACGCAAGCTCCGCCCCAAATCCCGCCTCGACAGAAATAATGATCACACAGACCCAGCACTGTAGCAGGGAGAACCGCTGCCGGACAACGGCAATCCATACAATCAAACCGAACAAACAAATTCTATCAAGGATAATAGTCCGGACGACATAACGCCGGACAGGCACCCAGAGCAGCAGAATGCCCGTAAAAGGCTTGTTGCCACCGCGAGGAGTCTTAAAAAGCAGAAGCAAAGGCGCAAGGCTGCGCAAGACACACTCCAAATCAGATGGAGTAAATTACTCAACACATCAGCGAGGTACGGCGACAATCGCCCCTCCAAGAGCTACCCAAAGCAGAAGCTGCTACCTGAATTCGATGAGGAGGCCTCAGACCCCCCACAACAAAATATTAAAGCAGCCACCTGGCCGGATAGACGAACCCTCTACCAACACAGAGCGACATACAACGCCACTCACAATGCAACACGCGACCCATGCGAGGGCTCGCACCCAAAGGACGGCGCAACAAGATCCATCTATGGACCACGCAAGCGCGCCCCAGCATACAATGCAACACAACAAACATCCGAACAACGCGGTACACCCAGCTACAGGGGTGCCCCACACCCCTATGTTTCACCGATGAGGTGCTGGACCATGAATTTCCAGAGGGATTCAAACCCGTAAACATATATAGAGACATACGACGGAACAACAGACCCTGGGGTCTGGATTGAGGACTACATCCTTCATATCCATATGGCTCGAGGAGATGATCTCCACGCCATCAAGTACTTACCCCTCAAGCTCAAAGGGCCAGCTCGTCACTGGCTTAAAGGCCTCCCCGAAAGCTCCATTGGAAGTTGGGAAGAGCTCGAAGACGCCTTTCGGGCAAATTTTCAAGGGACTTATGTCCGACCTCCGGATGCGGACAATTTGAGTCATATAACTCAACAGCCCGGAGAGTCAGCCCGAAAGCTTTGGAACAGGTTTCTTACTAAAAAGAACCAGATTGTCGACTGTCCGGACGCCGAAGCCTTGGAATCTTTTAAGCATAGCGTCCGTGACGAATGGCTCGCCAGACACCTCAGCCAAAATAAGCCGAGAACGATGGCCGCATTAACAAGCTTCATGACCCGCTTTTGCGCAGGTGAGGACAGCTGGCTAGCCAGATGCAGCACCAGCGACCCTAGTACATCTGAAGTTAGAGATGGAAACGGGAAATCACGGCGCAACAGCAATAACAAACGCCGAAATAAAGAAGACAGCATGAAGGGCACGGCAGTAAACGCCAGATTCAAAAGCTCTCGGCCAGGTCAGCAAAAGCCGCCCTCTAAAGGCACCAGGGATGAACTGTCCAGCCTCAACAAAATTCTGGACCAAGTATGTCAGATCCATAGTACTCCTGGTAAACCTGCTAAGCATACCCACAGAGAATGTTGGGTCTTCAAGCAATCTGGCAAGCTCAACGCCGTACACAAGGGGGAGGATACACCAAGTGAAGACGAGGATGAGCCTCCCAAGCAAGACACTGGGGAACAAAAGAAATTTCCATCAGAAGTCAAAACAGTAAACGTGTTACACGTGATCAAGGGAAAAAACAACGCGGCACTCCCAGGAAAATATACCCAAGTGCCTGTCACCGCGAAGTCCTGCCACTGGTCGTCTCAACCGATCACTTTCGACCATCGCGATTACTCAGCAAGTATCCGACGCGCAGGATGGGCTGCCCTGGTATTAGACCCAATAATTGGCGGATATCACTTCACACGAGTCTTGATGGACAATGGCAGCAATCTAAACCTAATATATCAGGATACAATCCGCGGGATGGGGTTAGACCCAACAAAAATTCGCCATAGCAATACTACCTTTAAAGGAGTAACGCCAGGCCCAGGGGCTCGTTGTACGGGCTCCATCCTACTACAAGTTATATTCGGCTCCCCCGATAACTTCCGTCGCGAGCATTTAACCTTCCACATCGCTCCGTTCCAAAGTGGCTATCAAGCACTGCTCGGACACGAAGCTTTCGCTCGCTTTAATGCAATACCACACTACGCCTCCCTCACACTCAAGATGCTCGGTCCACGTGGCATCATTTCAGTGCATGGAAACATCAACTGATCTCTGCACGCCGAAGAGAGTGCGGCTGCCTTGGCGGCCGCACACTAAAGGCGCCCGGACCGGTGAAAGCATCCAATAGGTCGTCAAGACCTCAGACACAACTAATCAAGTCCGGCACCGCTATTTATACCGAATAAATGGTCACACCCCTATTTGTCAATACAAGGGGCTCAACACGTGTAGACAAGTGGCAATTTTTTCTCATCTTGAATTATACATGGTTTGTTTAAAAACTATCTTTTTGCACGACAACTTTTTCACCTAAATTCCTCTCTTTTACAGACGATCATCGTGCTACACCCATCGAGGATACGGCACAACGAAGACGCAGGTGCAGGCGTGCAGCAGGGACCCGCTCCAAGGATTCTTTTTAGATTAAGACCCTGCGTAAACCTTTTTTACTGTCTCTTGTTGATACATATCCACCGTTGAGAAGGATGCAGACGTCTTGGCATGTGGCCACGCCAGAACAATGCACGTACCTGGACACAAGGGGCTTCTTACAAAGGCCATTATTTAGGCCCGGTTTATACCACAAAGACCGAATACCTTAGGGAGTGTTCGGTGTCGCGAGTTTGGCCCAATATGCATCAGCTCCGAATCATTGTCTTTGGTCAAATGTTGGGTTTGCCCGGCTCCTGTGTTTTGGTGCCTTACGTTCCGCTTTACCGGCTAAGGTAGCACCAGGAGAACTACTGCGATTGTGCCCTGGTTCATCCGGACGAGCACCTCAGTAGAGAAAGCCGAAACTGACTGTCATGATATAGCGTGAGACTGGTCAACCACTCGATGACCTGTTGGAATGTTAGAATTCCTCCGCCTTAACGAAGGGCCGTTTTCCGGCCAGGCATGTACACACCCCGGGATCGGGAGAGTGCGGAGCCACCAGGGGCTATCTAGTAGCCCCACTGTCAAACTCCTATGGCTAAGTGAAAGTGCTAAAGCATTATAGTCCGGTTGCCTCGCTCGCTCCGCTATCACCTCCTTAATAGGACCAAGACGTTGGGTTAAGTGTGAACACGTGTTTTTTGCGAGCACCTCCGCATTATATGCGTGGGGGTTGAAGCCGACGGCTGCAATCTTTCAGGTTATACACATGTATACATAAACGGCCGCCCAGGAGGCATCATATTACTTTTAGGCAAAAGTATAAAAATAGCTTTATAAAAATTTATAAAAGCATTTCGCTTACAATGAGATTACATATCACTCAAACATAATACTTTTTGAGCACTAGATCTCTATCAAACGAGCACCCTCAAGAACTTCTTCAAAGTAGTGCTCAGCAGCCATTCGGCCTATGGTCGAATCCCGCGCTGCAACAGTGGTAGCATCCATCTCTGCCCAGTATGCTTTAACAAGGGCAAAGGCCATCCGTGAGCCCTCTATGCACGCCGACCTCTTCATCGCATTAATGCGCGGCACCACATCAAGGAACTGCTGCACCAAGCTGAAATAGTTGTTCGGTTTTGGCCTTTCCGGCCATAGCTGATCCACAACAGACCTCATGGCGAGTCCGGACAACCTATTCAGTTCGGCCCATTCGGCTAATTGGTCAGTCAATGAAAGCGGACGCTCGGGAGAATGGAATTGTGTCCAAAACAGCTGGTCCACTTCATGGTCCGTCTGACCTTGGAAGTACTTGGCCGCATCGGCAGCGCTCACCGCCAAATCCATATACACATCCTCTGAACTCCACAGCCGATCTAGAGGGGCATACCGTGGATCTCCGAACTTCCTCCGTAACATAAAGGATTTCCCAGCTACAATATCCCCGGCTTCCCGCAACTCCTCCTTCTTCGCCCTCATAGCAAAGCGGATGTCTTTTCTCGTCGCAGCAGCCTTCTCAAGGTTCGATGCCTTCGCTAGGTTTTCCTTTTCAAGAACCCGGCAACGGTCGGCGGCGGCTTGTAATTCTATGGCCATCTTGGCCATCTTATCTTCGCTCTCGCCATGCGCGGCCTTCTCGGCTTTCAACTCTTCGGCCGCCTTCAAAGCAGCCGCATTACCAAACCTCGCTTGTTCCTTGGCTCGGGCAAGTTCTGCCCGCAAGGCTTCAACAGTGGCAGCTCCATCTGCAGTCACAACATATTAAAGATACTGGCATCATGCCGCTCTTACTATGTGGCGTTTACCAGATAATGACACTTACCCTGTGCCTCATCAAGCCTTTTGTTAACAAGCTCGATGTCGGCGCCTGCCGCATCCAACTGCCGTTTTAAATGGGAAAACTCGCTAGTCCGGCTAGCCACCAGAGCTTCCATCACCTGCACATAGAGGCAGTATGGTTATTACCTGGGAATATGATCCTCTGTTCGTCGTCGTTTCCGACGACAACCAGAGTCTTAGGGGCTACTATCTACACAGGGCACACCTAGCATGTGTAGGACTATCATACATTATTTTATGTACCTCAAAGCCTGTCAGTAGACTCATAAAAGCTTCATGAAATCCGCTTTCGGCGGACGAGATTCTCTCCATCACCGTATTCATCAGCATCCGGTGTTCATCTGAGATGGCCGCTCGCCCCACCAACTCCCTCAGAACATCCGATCGCACACCAGACGGTGCCAGACTCTTTTTTCTGCTCTCTTCGGGAGCCGGACACTGGGAGCTTCGGGGGTCAATGGGATTATCTTCTGGCCTCACCGGACTCGGAGAGGCCCTCCGCGACGACACTTCGGGGTCGCCCGCTTCTGGAGCGGAGGAGTCCAGTGGAGGCGTTTCGCTCTCCATCATCTCTGGAAGAAGATCCCCCGAAGATGAGCTCATTTGAGAGGGGCTAAGGCCCGAACTGCAAAGATATATGCGGTGGTTATTTTCTCAGAAGAAAAAGATGGCATACATGTACTATTAAACTATTTCGGGTCACTTACGACTCGCTGGAGAATTGATCCCCCCGCGGACTTTGTGCGGCAAAAGCACCCCCCCAAGGTAGGACCCTCTGTGGGAGACTTCTTCTCCCGTTTGGAAGCTTCGGCTTCCAAATCCCTGGGTGCAGTCCTTTTCCTCCTCCGGTCGTCTTCCTTCATGGAGACACTCGCTCCCTCGGTTAGAATGGGCAGCGTTGGGGGCCCGCGTCCGCCCATATTATCCTCCCCAGTATCTTCCTTCAAGGGCTCCGGGCAAGGTGTGACCTGGAGCATCTTTTCCAATACCGGATTGTCCAAACCCTCAGGGAGGGGGGCCGAACACCGAATCAACTTCGCCTTTGTTAGCCAGTCCTGGTCAAAAAGTGAACTCTCAGAAATAACTTCGTAACAAATGAGAGATAGTATGTTCGGCCGGAAGATTTCTTACCTGTTCGGCGGCGCGGTTACTGCTCAGGCCCATGTCCTCGGTGATTTCCAGACACTCTACCTGAGGTCCGAAGAATGGCTTGTACATCTCCTCGTGCGTCAGGCCGAGAAAATTTTGAATGACACACGGTCCCTCAGGATTGAAATCCCACAAGCGAAGGGGCCGGCGTTTGCAAGGCTGGACTTGACGAACCAGCATAACTTGTATTACCGCAACCAAACTAAAATCTCCAGTGAAGAGATGTCGAATGCGGCTTTGCAGTATAGGCACGTCCTTGGCTAGACCCCAGCTCAGACCTCTATTGATCCATGACATCAGTTGTGGTGGAGGGCCCGAGCAGAAAACAGGGGCGGCCGCCCACTTGGCACTTCTAGGAGCCGTAATGTAGAACCACTCCTGTTGCCACAATTCAGACACCTCTGGAATGGAACCTTTGGGCCATGGAGCTCCCGTCATCTTGCATATTGAGGCACCTCTGCACGCTGCATGTTGCCCCTCGATCATCTTCGGCTTTACTTCAAAGGTCTTGAGCCACAAGCCAAAGTGAGGGGTAACCCGGAGGAAGGCCTCACACACGACAATAAATGTCGTGATATGAAGAAAGGAGTCCGGAGCTAGATCATGGAAATCTAGCCCGTAATAAAACATCAAACCCTTGACGAAAGGATCTAGAGCGAGGCCTAGACCTCGGAGGAAGTGGGACACGAACACGACGTTCTCGTTGGGTTCGGGGGAGGGGACGTCCTGCCCTCGGGCAGGCAGCTGATGCGAAACCTCGGCGGTCAGATATCTGGCCTCCCTCAACTTTTTGATGTCTTCTTTCGTGATGGAGGAAGGCATCCATCGGCCTTGAAGGCTAGATCCGGACATGATTGAAGGTTCGGGGCGCCTGACCTGAACTTTGGGTGTTTGAGTTTGAGGTGGGGGAAGGATTCGATTGAGCACGGGAGGGAAAAAATAAAAGCCTTGTCCCTTTATAAAGAGGGTGAATATCAAGCGTCCTCTCCGTGGCCGTTTGGACTTGCCTATAGTCTACGAGTCCTAGAAGCGGTTGGGTTACCCGCGCCCGTATCGATGAGAATCCCGGAATAAGGGGACACGATCTCTGCTTTAACAAGATGTGCCAAGGAAACCGCCTCGCATGACACGCTGAGGTGGGATAATAAAACGATTCGAATAAATGCTTGGCCGTGGTGCGATGTCACACTACGGAATACGTCAGCAGATTAGATTTGTGTAAATATTATTCTCTCTATGGCAATATGTGGAAACTTATTTTGAAGAGACAGACACTATCTTTGTGTTCAAAATCTTCTATGAAGTACTTGGAGGAGGAACCCGCCTTGCAATGCCGAAGACAATCTGCGCGCCGGACTCGTCGTCATTGAAGCCTGGTTTAGGGACTACTGAGGGAGTCCTGGATTAGGGGGTGTCCGGACGGCCGGACTATACCTTCAGCCGGACTCCTGGACTATGAAGATACAAGATTGAAGACTTCGTCCCGTGTACGGGAGGGACTTTTCTTGGTGTGGAAGGCAAGCTTGGCGATACGGATATGTGGATCTCCTACCATTGTAACCGACTTTGTGTAACCCTAACCCTCTTCGGTGTCTATATAAATCGGAGGGTTTTAGTCCGTAGGACAACATACAGAACAACAATCATACCATAGGCTAGCTTCTAGGGTTTAGCCTCTCCGATCTCGTGGTAGATCTACTCTTGTACTACCCATATCATCAATATTAATCAAGCAGGACGTAGGGTTTTACCTCCATCAATAGGGCCCAAACCTGGGTAAAACTTCGTATCCCTTGCCTCCTGTTACGATCCGGCCTAGACGAACAGTTCGGGACCCCCTACCCGAGATCCGCCGGTTTTGACACCGACACTTATAGTGATGTGCATTACCGAGAGGGCCCGGATACCTCTCCGACAATCAGAGTGACAAATCCTAATCTCGATCTATGCCAACTCAACAAGTACCATCGTAGACACCTGTAGAGCACCTTTATAATCACCCAGTTACGTTGTGACGTTTTGTAGCACACAAAGTGTTCCTCTGATACTCAGGAGTTGCATAATCTCATAGTCATAGGAACATGTATAAGTCATGAAGAAAGCAATAGCAACAAACTAAACGATCATCGTGCTAAGCTAACGGATGGGTCAAGTCAATCACATCATTCTCTAATGATGTGATCCCGTTAATCAAATGACAACTCATGTCTATGGTTAGGAAACATGCATAACCATCATTGATTCAACGAGCTAGTCAAGTAAGGGCATACTAGTGACACTCTGTTTGTCTATGTATTCACACATGTACTAAGTTTCTGGTTAATACAGTTCTAGCATGAATAATAAACATTTATCATTATATAAGGAAATAAATAATGACTTTATTATTGCCTCTAGGGCACATTTCCTTCACATCTGCCTCAGGCGGACACTTATCAAGGTATGACATGCATCGTGCATGGATTGCCGCTATTTGTTTTTAATTTAGTTTTAGCACCATCTGCAAATAGTTGAACTTAAAGTTGTAAGTGCCTTAGAAGAAATGGAGAAGACATGTGTTAGCCAGAAG
Organism: Triticum dicoccoides; assembly: GCF_002162155.2. Classification (NCBI taxonomy): domain Eukaryota; kingdom Viridiplantae; phylum Streptophyta; class Magnoliopsida; order Poales; family Poaceae; genus Triticum; species Triticum dicoccoides. The sequence continues at coordinate 513,195,646 of NC_041386.1, forward strand.
AAATTGATTGTTCTGGATCAGGATTCGAAACTCATTGCACTGAATCCGCTAACT
>NC_041386.1:513196007-513248103 GCF_002162155.2 Triticum dicoccoides
CGCCCCGCGCGCGTTACTACAGGAATTAGTTGAAATTATTTCACTGAGATTTGACTTTATGTAACATTAGCTTTTAGACTAACAATATGAAAATTAAAACTAACTACAATGATTAAGTAGTGCTTATAGGATTGTTTCCCATCTTTTATCGAATTCTTAGTGATTTAACCTTGCAGCAACACATCTCTATTGAACCCTAGGAATTAGAAAACAGATGGTCCTTAGGGACACGTGCATGAAGACTTCCTGCCTGTCATCGATAAGGTCAAGCCGGCTCTGATAGGGGAGCGGCGATAGCGCACGTCAGTAGCTCGTTCTGAGGGCAGTAGTGGTCGTTCAGTGGTCTCGAAATCTTAATGTAATTTTTATTAGGTTTGAGATGCTTTGTACGTTAGGTGAATTTTTATAATAGATGATCATTTTCGAAAAGAAAAAGATGAATTGATAAAGAGTATGTTATATGCATAAGAAAATCACAAGGAGAGATCTTTGAGACCATCAGGGAGCCGCCCGGCTGGAGGCACTTGACCCTGGCAGCGCATGGCCATGTGACGCCGGCAGCTAGCTGCATGGCATGCTAAGCTGCAGTGTAGCTTAAAACCGTAACCGTGTGTCCCCTTATCTTCTACCGCCCCTAGCTAGCTAGCTTGAGTGGCGGAGTTGACCTTGCGGGCGCCCATTGGATATGCCATCATTTCACTCGTTTGTTGCCGTTGGGATTAATGTCTGTCTCTTTTGACAGTTGCACGCATCGATCTCTTCTTGCTCTTGTGTGTTTTTACGCCAACTTTTTCCCACTATCCTGCAGATGGCCAAGCTGACACATCGACACATGCAAGCGCGATTGATTGCTGGCTCAGTCACGTTAGCCTCTAGAGTTGCCGCCCTGCCGGCCCTAACAATCACCTTTTTTTTCTTTCTTTTACCTTTGCGAGAGAGTACAGGACAGAGATGCACACATCACGGACGATTACATCGTACTCATTCACACGTTAGTACGTGACTACGTGTGTATCCAAGGTAACTATCCGCTGTGCATGGGTTTATATGGAACCTACTTAACGGGACGTGTGTGCTTAGACAAGTTTGTTGATTGGATTACCCGTTGGACGCTCATGGATGTGGGCACCACAAACTCTCGATTTTGTTGGGTGGACTAGAACGAACGCCTAATCATCCTCTCCCTTTCCTTCTAAAATAATATTACCCCAGTTCGGAAATAACTGACGTTGTTTTAGTTTTTTTTAAAGGAAAATATATTAATATCGCGAAGATACCAATTACATCCAGCCTCTGCCCCAGTAAGAAATCACAAGGACATCCAGGATGCACACAACCAGGTGGCGGCTTTTCTTTGCCATTGACGGTTCCGGCCTCATCTTCACCATGCTGGAGCGCTCTCCAGTGCCGATGTGAGGCCTGCGAGATTTTTTGTTTTGTTTTGATAAAGGGTGTTTTTATTGACTCATGATATAGCATCGAGGAATACAGATATAATGAGCGACACCCAGCCTCTGCATAGCTAACATGCACACAGCCAACACAAACACACACACACACATAAAATGTCGCCAACAAGGTGCCAAGTCATACTAGACCGAAGCTGTGCCTGGCGGAGAGAAAAAGAAAAAAAACCCAAGTGATAAAAACAGCGATCAGCGATGTACAACAACCACCATCAGCTCCAACTATCTCATGACAGCATACAGACTACGAGAGAGGTTCTTCAAAAGCGACGCCTCCAGAAAGGGAACGACACACAAGTGACACCGTCGCCGGATCCAACACCTGAAGGTAAGATCGTGGATTTTCACCCTGAAGATCGAGTCTGACCAAACTCCAAGCAATGCCTTCACCAAGGTAATGACGCCAAAAACGCCACCATTGCTAGGTATAGCCAATATGAGACCTTGTAGGATCGAAAGTATGTCTAGAGGGGGGTGATTAGACTACTTGACCAAAAAAATCTATCATTTTCTCAATTTTAAGTCTTGGCAGATTTTAGCAACTTAGCACTAGTCAAGTAAACAACCTACACATGCAAGTCTAAGAGTATAGCAGTGGAATGTAAAACATTGCACATGAAGATAAAGAGAGGAGTTTGGAGGGAGCAAACGCAATGTAGACACAGAGATTTTTGGCGTGGTTCCGATAGGTGGTGCTATCGTACATCCGCGTTGATGGAGACTTCAACCCATGAAGGGTAACGGTTGCGCGAGTCCACGGAGGGCTCCACCCACGAAGGGTCCATGAAGAAGCAACCTTGTCTATCCCACCATGGCCATCGCCCATGAAGGACTTGCCTCACTAGGGTAGATCTTCACGAAGTAGGCAATCGCCTTGCCCGTACAAACTCCTTGGTTCAACTCCACAATCTTGACGGAGGCTCCCAAGTGACACCTAACTAATCTAGGAGACACCATTCTCCAAAAGATTATAGATGATGTGTTGATGATGAACTCCTTGCTCTTGTGCTTCAAATAATAGTCTCCCCAACACTCAACTCTCTCTCATAGGATTGGATTTGGTGGAAAGATGATTTGAGTGGAAAGCAACTTGGGAAAGGCTAGAGATCAAGATTTATGTGGTTGGAGTGGAATATCTTGACCTCAACACAAGTGTAGGTGGTTCTCTCTCAGAAAATGTATGATGGAAGTGCAGGCATGTTCTGATGGCTCTCTCCACGAATGAAGAGTGGGTGGAGGGGTATATATAGCCTCCACACAAAATCTAACCGTTACACAGAATTTACCAAACTCGGTGGGACCGAATTAGAAAACTCGGTCAGACCGATTCAGTTCAAAATGTGAACGTTACGATTTTCGGTGGGACCGATTTCATTAGGATTAGGGCATAAGTAATCTCAGTGAGACTGATTACACAAACTCGGTGGGACCGATTTTGGTAATAAGCAAACAGAGAGTTGGTCAGGAAAACTCGGTGGGACCAATTCGCTCATTTCGGTTGGACCGAAACGTTACGAAGGGGAAATAGAGAGTTTGCATTGCGAACTCGGTGGGACTGATCGCTCATCTCGGTTAGACCGAAACGTTACGAAGGGAAAAAGAGAGTTTGCAATCCCATCTCGGTGAGACCGAGATCCCTATCGGTGGGACCGAAGTGACTAGGGTTTTGTGGCAGTGGCTATGTCAACTGAACTCGGTGGCGCCTGATGGAAAGTTTCGGTGGGGCCAAGTTTGACTTTTGGTTTGGGACATATGTGGATGTGAGAAAGTAGTTGAGGGCTTTGGAGCATATCACTAAGCACTTTGAGCAAGCAAGCCATTAAGCAACACCTCATCCCCTTTTAATAGTATTGGCTTTTCCTATGGACTAAATGTGATCTTGGATCACAAAAATGAAAAATGTAGAGTTCTGAGCTTTGAGCTTGAGCCAGTCCTTAGTCCTTAGCATTTTGAGGGGTCCACATTTCTAATCCATGCCATGCCAATCATTGTGCTTTCCTGAAATATTTATCTTGAAATAGCATTAGCTCAATGAGCTATATGTTGTTTGGAATTACCAAAACCACCTAGGGATAGTTGCACTTTCAATTTCTCCCTTTTTGGTAATTGATGACAACATATAGATCAAAGCTTCGACAAATGATTATAAGATTGAAATACATCGTCGCTTTGAGAAGTATGTGATAAGCAAGAGCTCCCCCTAAATTTGTGCATTATTTAAAGTTTGCTTTTGAATGCAAATGCACAATCGATTAGGATCATGTGTCACTCTTCCATGTCACATACATCTTGGTGGAGTGCTCAAAATGATATAACTTAAAAGCATGCACTCATCACCAAGCAAAGTGAATGATCATATAGAGATATAAAAGATAGTATCATCCAAGCAAGCATTAAAGTAGCATACGATCAATCACATGGTCACACAAGTATCTCACACAGGGACATAAAGTATCTCACACAGGCATATAATAAAAAGTTCAACCAAAAGGCAAAGAAGCAAAACACTCTCTCGAAGCCTATGATCTATACATATTTCTACCCCTTTGGCAACAAGTTACCAAAAAGTTCAAATATGCATAGTGTTATGCGTCTCTCAGGCTTGGTCTTCAGGAGGTGATGTAGAGAGGACTCCAAGGACGAAGGCATCCGTTGATGTAGTTGGAGCTGGTGGAGTGGCTGCTGGAGGTGGTATTTAGGCTGTGGCTGCTGGTGCTGATGTTGTTGCTCCTGTATCAGGTACATGCACTGTAATAGACCTCTGTCCTCTAGGCACTCACTGAAATGCATCAGTAGTTGCCTTCCCTCTCTTCTCTTCTGCTTTCTCCTGGAGCTGCTCAAGTGTTGTTTGAATCTCAGTTACCTTCAGATCAAGATCATAACATTTAGTATCTACGACCCTCTTCAAGCTCTCCTGGTTTTGAGTCAGGGTGGCCAAGCCCTTCTCAATTCTCAGTGTAGACTGGATCAGATATGCAAGTTGATCTTGCTTGCTCTTCAGGAAAACTTGAGATGCCTCTTCAACACTTGGCATCTTGGCAGCTTTCTCATCCTTTGCTTTGGCTCTCTTCTCCTGTGCTTGAACTGATGATGGTTCCTACTCATTCATCACTACAGTGTTGTCTTCGAAATCAGGATATAAGGATAGATGCTCCTTATCCAAAAGATATGTTCATGTGCCCATCTTGGAGTTGATGAGCTCCTGAATGTGTGGAGCATACCCACAACTTCTCTTCTGGTCATCGACAGTCCTTTTGATTGTCTCTACATCGGACTCGTGACCTTGAACTTCTAAGGGACATCAAAAAGTTGTAGCAGGTTGATAGAATATCCTCTGATCATCTTGTGACCTCCTGACTTGGGTAGCAATGTGTGCCTAAGGATCCAGTTGATGGTAGGCAGACCAGACAACAAGAAATGTACTGATCCAAGCTTGTGAGTCTCCAAAGCTTTATCTGGGATCTCCTTGTACATGTTTGCCATAGTGTTGTCATCTTTCTTCTTCTTGGCATACACATCCAAGTCATCCTCATGTTCCTCTGGGGCATTTATCAGCTTGGCCCATTCTTCAACAGTGGACTGGTACCTAGTACCTTCTAACATCCAAATGATCTTTCCATCCGGGTAAAAGTGAGTAGTGGAGTAAAACTGCATGATCAGCTCATCATTCCATTTTGTGAGTTTCTGTCCAACAAACTCATCTACTCCACATGCTTTGAAACTATCATATACTCCTGGGAAGTGATCTTCATTCTCCTTGATGAATTCCCAATCAACCCATCTCATGTCACACACAATGGGCTTCTTGTCAAGCAAAATAGTTACATAGAAGTCTTGTTGTTCTTTTGCGTGGAACCTGTAGTCAACTGTAGTCCTTTTCCTCACAACATAGGGATCGGACTATCTCCACAATCTCAGTCTAGCATCTTTTCTGATGTGCATGTCTTCAGCCACTAGATGAGTGTCATTGTGGTCTGGGATCTTGGGTTTTAACTTTCTCAACACATGGGATTCATCATCCTCTTCTTCAGCTTCAGGCACTGGGGCCTTGTTCTTCTCTTCGGCAGGAATACTTCCGGTGTTCCTCTTGGGCTTAGTGGGCTTCTGAGCTTGAGCTTTTGGAGCAGCTTTGGGCTTTGATGTTGCAGCCCCTTACTTTATAGCATCTCCCATAAGCTTCTGAGCTTTGGGTGCTGGAGCATCCTCTTCTTCTTCATCATCTTCAGAGGGATCTCTCATCGTGGAGGGCTTGTCAATGACTCTGGCAATGGTCTTCTTGACCCTCTCCTTCCTCTTCTTGCCTTCTCCACCTTCTTTGGGTTCAAGAGTGAACTCCATTGTCTCTTGAGTGGAGGCTCTAGCCTTAGACATAGGAATCGTTCTTGCTGGAGCCTTCTTATTCATCCCTGGCTTAACTGTAGCAGCCGTGCCATACTCCTTTTTCAGCACCTTCTTCTTGGATCTTACTTCCTCCTCAGTAGCCACATAGTCCTCATCCTGTGAATCTGAGGTTCTCTTCTTCCTTGTTCTAGTGGCTGCCTTTGGCAAGTTACTTGGAGTGCTCCTGCTACCATCATCAGAAGTGTTTGAGGGATCTGAACCCTCACTCAGATGCACATGTTCCTCAGACCTGTTCTGACTGTCACTCTGATCAGACATCTTTGCAAACTTACTGACAGCAGACCATGTGAATAGATGTAGATGAGGTAGAGTGGATGAGCATCACAAAGTGCAGAGATTTTGCAAAATAGATGACTTAAAAACTTAGTTTTAGTTCTCCACAGAAAGTATTTCGGAGCTACCGATTTGTAAACACGGTGATACCGAAGCAGTTTTTGGAACCTAAACTAGTGAACTCGGTCAGACCGAGTCACAATTCGGTGGCACCGAGACTGCTAGGGTTTCACAAAGAATCTAACTCGATCACACCGATTTGCAATTTTCGGTCAGACCAAAAATGCATGTGCTATGGCCTAAGCCAAATCAGTGAGACCGATTTCTACAACTCGGTCGGTCCGAGATGAGTTCGGCGGAGACCTAACCCTAAATTTTCAAATCGAATATAACCTAAAGGATGTTTTCAGTGGATAGAGTATTTGCATACGTGGTAAGGATCATGGCAAAAACAATGTGCTACTAATCAGAGGTAAAAGAATAGCACAAGGGTCGAACCCATACCCTAGTTCAGCGGGGGTTCGCTACGACGACAACAGTGGGGCAGATTTCCGTTGACGGCGACGAAGACCAGCGGCAGGAGGTCGCTGGCGACGAGGAGATGATCCGGAGACCCGAGGAGGTAGAGCAGGACACGCGCGGGGTGAAGAGTTTTGGAGAAATTTCAAAAATTCAACCCGTGAGTATATATATCCCGACCCTGTCAGTGTGACCAAGTGGGACAACTCCGTGGCACCGAGATGCAGAATCGCGAGCAGTTACTGCAACTCGGTGTGACCGAAAAGTTCAAATCCGTTGCACCAAGATTGAAAAACTAGATCAACTTAGTGAACTCGGTGTGACCAAAGTGGATGACTCAGTCATACCAAAACGCACAAAGAGGTTTTGGAAGTTTAAGTCTATGACAAATCAGGGACTCCGAGTGCTCCTCACACAGAGTGGTTCGAATCTGACTTGATCAAACATTGTGATGTAGCATGAATAGAGTTTGAGACGAGAAAAGCATAGATAGCTAGAGGAGGTTCTTAGGAATTCTTGTCCATCCATTTGGCAAAAGAGAAAAAAGGCAAACAATCAAAGCAACAAATGGATGTCCTTGAATGAGTAAAATATGCAACCAACATGCTCACACAATAAGATGGCAAATGAAATATGTGAGAAAGCATGCACAATCACTCTAGCATCTATCAAGCAATTTGCGATAACTAGGTCATCTATATGTGAGTATATTGACTGAGGAGTCCAATGAGAGCATTTGATCATAGGTCATACTCATCGTTTAAGCACAAGTGGGGTTGCCACTTTTACATAAAGCATTGTTGTGTTCACACCATTAGAGTTGATTTAGCTCAATTGATTAGAGTAAAGCTCCCCCTAGATGTGATATCCCCCCTTAAGATGGATGAACTAACCTTGGGTTTTGTGGATGATGACTTCATGTAGGTGTTTAAGATGTAGATGCTCAATGTTGATGTAGATCCTTTGGAGCAATCCTTTGGAGTGAGTTGCACTTTCAATACCTACACGGGTTAGTCCCGCAAAGAACAAACAAGGATATCCATAGACATAGAGTGATATTCACATGAGATTATGTCCATGAATGCATTAGGTTACCTTGTCCCTTGTCTTACCAACAAGAGGGTTTGTGACTCCTTGAACTAGTGCAAGATATGGAAGTTGTTTGCACTTGTCCTCGCCAAAATGATATGAGTTAAGTGTGTTGGCGGAGTCACCCTCAAGAACTCTATAGTTCTTCTTCTTCGGGATCCACACCATCTTGATGGGAATCCTTAGAGTTGTAGTCATACTTGATGAAGTAGAACTTGATGTAGTCTTGGGAACCCACTTGACCAAAGCTTTGGGAGCTTCCTCAAATGCATCAATCTCCTCTTGAAGCTTGTCCTTGCCTTTTTGCTTGTGGTCTTGTGGTGGAAGATCATCTTGAGCTTGTGTTCCTTGGAAAGAAGTAGGATCATACTTCTCTTGTTGAGGAACAAATTTCGTGTTGGGGTATTGATCTTCTTCCCACTCAACTCCATTGGCATTGAACTTTCGTTCAAAACCAACACCTTGATTCTTTTGGTGTCTTCCTTGCTTGCATACAGTTTCCTCAAATTGCTTACTTCCGGCAAGGCTCTTGTAAACAACTTTATCTATAATTCCCTTCGATAAGCTATTTTCTTGCTCAAGTGTAACTTGGCTAAGAGAATCATTAGTGGAATTAAGAGAACTACTATAAGCAACATCAATTTTGGATTCCTTGACGGAGTCGGTACCTTCGTCCATATCAATCAAAGTATCCCAAATTTCCTTTGCATTATCAAGACGGCTGATTTTGTTGAATTCTCACTACAAAAAAATACACTTCCGTGATGATACGTGTTTGTCATAGTAGGTCGCGTTTTTTGTCATGCATGTACATCCATGACAAATTTATGACAGAATCAAGATAGTCATAGCTGTGCTGTCGTAGAAGTGTTCCATGACATTACCAAAATTATCATCACGAAAGTGTCCACTTCCATGACGATAAATCGCGCGTCACAGAAGTGCTTTCTTCAAGGGTGACCAACACGTGGCATCCACCATAACGGAACGCCGTTAAGCTATCGGGTCAGGTTTTGGATCTGATAACCCGTTAACAGCCCCGACCAATGGGGATTTTCCACATATAAAATCATCATTAGCTAGAGGAAACACGTGTCGGCTCATCGTTGGGACAGATGTCATCCACTCATTGGACAGGAGGCGCCTATGATAGGTTGACACGTGGCACGGCACAACAGTGGCCCATTCCGGTGAAAAAGGTCAGCCCAGTAAAAATTAGCAGGCCGGCCCATATAAGGCCTACTTGTGTCAGGTCCATTTAAGCCCATGGCCCATACGAGATGTGCCAATTCGGTCCGTTAAAGATTAGACACCATTGCAGCCCATCGTCAGTTCGAGGCCGTTAACAGCCCGCTATATATTTGGGCTTAATATTGGCCCGATGAGATTTCGGCCTGTTAACAGCACATTTAATGGATGGGCCAATTTTCAGGATGTACATCGTTCGGCCTTTTAGCGACCCATTTAAATGTTGGGCTAATTTCCGGCCCAGTGTGTCTTTCAGCCTGTTAACGGCCCATAAATATGATGGGCCATTTGTAGTCAGACCTGAGTTTTGGCCTTTTAGCGGCCCATTTAAGTGTTGGGCCAATTTCTGGCCCGGTGTCACTTTCAGCCTGTTGACGACCCATAAATCAGTTGGGCCAATTGTAGTCGGACCTGAGTTTTGGCCTTTTAGTGACCCATTTAAGTGTTGGGCCAATTCCCGGCCCTATGTGCCTTTCGGCCTGTTAACGGACCATAAATGAGTTGGGCCATTTGTAGTCGGACCTTAGTTTTGGCCTCTTAACGGCCCATGCCCTTCATGGTCCAATACCAGCCCGGTTTCTCATTCGGCCTGCTAAAGGCCCACAACACAGTTGGGCCATTTACAATACGACATGACTTTCGGCCTCTTAGCGGCTCATGCTCTTCATGGTCCAATACAAGCCCGCTATCTCTTTCGGCCCGCTAAAGACCTACAGTATAGTTGGGCGATATGTAGCCCAAACTTAGTAACGGCCTGTTAACGGCCCGTGAAATAAATTGGGGCCACCTGTTGCCCGCTTCGATGTCAGCATGTTAACGACCCGGGAGGTAAGAGGGCCGACCATTAACTTTCGGCCTAGTAACGGCCCATTAACTTAATGGGCCCACTAAAGTTCATTCATGTCTTTAGGCCAAATTAGATAATTTGAGCCCATTACGACGAGCAAAGGTACGTCATACATGGAATAATGTTGCACATCCAAAATATATTACAGGAAATTACATCCACTGGGCAATCAAAGATTGATGCCAGTGCAAATAAATGAGCAGAACATAACCATCTACAACGTCACAATCTGCAACCTCAGCACAGATGACGCCCATAAGCATGTGGGCAAGTTCTTGCTGCTTTGCCACACTGTCTCTGAAAACATTGATCAGTTGTTGTGTCGCACGACTCTGCACCTCTGATTCATCCACCATTTCCATCATTGCTTCAGCCATTAATTGGTTCACAAACATACATTTATTCCGTTGCATTCGAGACAGAGGATACTGAACAGATTCATATGTCGATTTTGCCAGGCTTGTCTTATTGATAGTGGAGAGTGTCTTGACCACTACATCATAACATAAATTAGGACGAGAACCAAACAGATTAATCATGAGTTATTGCCATATTACCTGGCCTAGATTTACTGGAAAGAAACAATGGGGTTGCCTTGCTGTTTTCAGAGTTTGTCTTCTTATCTTCAGCAGCCTGCACAAAATTAACACACTAGAATTGCTATCATTGGCCAAGTCATATAATAGGAAAGCAACATTGACACAACGAACGTTTGGGCAACTAGCCTACACCAAATTAACACAATATGGCACAACTATCATCAGCCAGGTAAGGTAATACAAAAGCAACATTGACACAATGAATGAATGGGCAACCAGAGAAGCACTACAATTCAGTAATGTGCGTGATATGAGATAGCACATTCATGCAGCTCAGTACGCAAAACTACCAGGTAGTTTTCCTTACAAAAATCAACATTGGCGCCTTTAACATTTTGCTACAACTAATTTTAGATCAGATAAAGGTTAGATTCACGCCGATTAACAAAATACATGCTGATGTAAAAATATAGTGATATACAACAGGTACTTACATCAGCACTGGAGCACAGAGAATTCCCGCAAGATATTTTCCTCGAATACGATCCCAATGGAGGAAGTCTTGTATCGTTTAACCTTATTTTCTAAAAGAGAGACGGGTAAGAAACATGTAGAAAATATGATCAGAATGCTATAAAATTTCATGATGCAAGGATACGCACACGCTTCTTAGAATGGAGTTGACATTATTTTGCTGGACTGGAGCGGACTAGTTCTTTGGCCACTGGAATCTGCTTATTATCAGTGGGAGTTGGGTTTCTCTATGCTGGAGCGATATCTATGAAAAATGGAGTTGGTTTATTATCTCCTGGCGTTTGGATCTTTTGCAAAGACCTGGTTTGTGAACCTTCAGATTCTAACATAGCCGTCTTCCCCTTGCATGCCTTATATAGAAGAATGTTGATTCAGTTATAAAACATGTTACAATAGAGATGGAATAGATACTGAAGAATAGAAAGACATGACATATTGACATGTATTCACTCCATCCGGAAATAAATGGATGGGTCTAGGCGTATTTCAGTTCTAGATACATCCAGTTTTATCCATTTCTGCGACATTTAATCCGGACGGAGGGCGTATGATGTAAGAGCTAGGGATACGACAGGACAACACAGTAAAAAAACACTGAAAACCCATTGCAGAACCAAAGTATTCAACCCCACTGATATGAGATAGTACACTCATGCAGCTCAGGATGCAAAACTAGCAGGCAGTTTTCCTTGCAAAAATCAACATTATGGCCTTTAAGCATACATTTTGCTACAACTAAATTTAGATCAGATAAAGGTTGGATTCACGCCGATTAACAAAATACATGCTGATGTAAAAATATAGTGATATACAACAAGTACTTACATCTACATTGGAGCACAGAGAATTCCTGCAAGAATCTTTCCTCATAAACGATACCATTGCAGAAAATCTTCTATCTGTTAAGCTTATTTTCTAAAAGAGAGATGGGTAAGAAACATGTAGAAAATATGATCAGCATGCTATAAAATTTCATGATGCAAGGATACGCACACGCTTCTTAGAATTGAGTTGACATATTTTTGCTGGACTGGAGCGGACTAGTTCTTTGGCCACTGGAATCTGCTTATTATCAGTAGGAGTTGGGTTTCTTTGTGCTGGAGCAGTATCTATAAAAACTGGAGTTGGTTTATTATCTCCTGGCGTTTGGATCTTTTGCAAAGGCCTTGTTTGTAACCCTTCAGATTCTAACATAGTCGTCTTCCCCTTGCATGCCTCGTATAGAAAAATGGTGCTTTAATTATAAAACATGCGGTAGTAGAGAGATGGAATAGGTACTGAAGAATAGAAAGGCATGACATATTGACATGTATTCCCTCCATCCGGAAAAAATGGATGGGTCTAGGCGTTTTTCAGTTCTAGATACATCCTTTTTATCCATTTCGGCAACATGTAATCCGGACGGAGGGAGTATGGTGTAAGAGCTAGGGATACGACAGGACAACACAGCAAAAAAAACACTAGTTGAATGTAAAACTATATGCTAGCTGAATACATACAGAAATAACTAAGACAACATACACGTGTATGATTGGGAAAATAAGATGGCATTGCAACAGAGCACTAGAACAGCACTTCGATGTAAAAAAACATGGTATGGTAGACAGATGAAGTACATACTGATGAATAACAATGCATAAGATATTCAGAAGCATGATGTCCAAATTAAGCAGATGGCATTGCGATAGAGTAGAATGACAGTACTTGAATTTGAAAACATGTTATCATGAATGGAATAGGTACTGAAAAACAGGATGGCATGACATATTTACATGCATGATCAACATGCTAAGCACATGGCATTGCAACAGAGTAGATACACTCCAGGACATTATATGCATGTTGTACCCATATCACAGGCCAAGTTAGAGCAAGGACCTTGTGGGGTGAAGAGGATTCATCATCTTCCTGCAAGTCTTCTGAAGAACTGCCTTTACATGTTCCATCATATTGGGTATCATTGACATCAAGTTTATTAGCCTTTACATTGCTCCGTGAGGTTCTTGTGGATATATCAGTGTGTGCAATTATATCTGACATGCATGGAAGACAACTAGTAGTTAGATTTATGTAATGAGTGCCTGTAGGAGACGACATAAATAGTAGGACTGGGGTTAACTAGCAGCAACAGGTCTCATAAACTAAAGGGAGAACACAGATGAAAGCTACAGAATATGTATCGTTTGTACTCGAGATTAACTAGATGGCACACAAAAGTATTAAAGAACAACATAGGAAATACTAGAAGTGGTATAATACTATAATCACCAGCCTGTGGGATAGCATTGGCTGATGGATGATAACTATGGAACAGTGTTACCTAAAGAACAAGTATCTTAGCTGAACTATGGAACAACGTTAACTCCTGAACAAGACCCGTAAGTGATCAGCATGAATATACAGTGAAATGTGATGATCTATTTTCCATGCTTAAATGAATAACAAAGCCATAAATGTTGCACACAAGTAAGATGAGGGTACAACCTATCTGGCTGCCATCCATAGGAGTGAACATCATGTGCTGACTTGTTGATGGCCCTACAGTTGTTGTGGCTGTGCATGTCGGGCACGCGCATTCGATGCAGGAAACTGTTGAGTGGGGACTATAGCTCCCTTCTAGTGTATGCTTCCCTTGTTGGAGCAGCTGAGGTGAGTCGGAAGACGGTGTGTCTGAAGATGCAGATAACGCATAATGTTAAGAACGACATATCTCTTTGATCTGAAGAAATACACTAAGAGATCAACAGCAAGGTACGAGAGTGGTCACACGTCTGTTGACTGAAGACTAATTGGGGTCACACGATTTTATTTTATTTTGGTACTGTCCGATCTACGCCGGATGGCTGGCCGTCTTGTGCCTCTCGGCTGACACTGTTCGGAATCTTCCCCGAAGAGCCAGCGACCAAAGGCAAAGCAGCCTGCCTCCGCCATTCGTGGCCCCCGCCAAAACCTCGCTCCCCGCCCCACCACACTGTCGTAGTTGCGCCGCCCCCGGGCCAATCCACAAAGACTCCCCGTCATCCAGATCCGGCAGCGGCAGTACCTTCAACCCACGCAACTCTAAAAGATAGCCATCTAAGCTCTGCTTCCGCGGTGAACTTGCGGCCCCGCACCCTTACATTAGACACCAGCCAACCAGCAGCCTAGGAGCTCCGCCGCCTCAAGGGGTGCTGCTTCCCATTGCAAATCGATTGGCCCAGAATAAAAATTCAGACAACTGACGCCTAAATAAAGTGATTTGAGATGAAGGTGTGACCTATCTGGCGACATGGTGAAGTAGGCAGGTCCATCTGTTGAGTCGGTGAGGCCGGCGTGGTTGCGGTGGCGACCGGCGGCAGGAAAAGAGCAATGTCGCGATGGTCGACGGCTACACCGAAGCAGCGCTAGGACTCTGGACAGATCCGAAGTTGGAGCCGCTCCGGCACCGTGAACAACGACAGGGGTGAATCCGCTCCAGTACGGTTCACGCGGCCATCATCGAGGCAGCACCAGCAGCACGGAGTAAGAGGCACACGGCCCAGTGCATGACGGCAAATGGACAACGTCTCCGGCATTAGAGAGGAGGGCGGCTGTGAAATTGGTGCGCTGGCGGGCGCCATGGAGGTGGGGCTGAGGTTTCGCGGCCCGGGAGAAGGGAGCTTCCCGGGGAGAAGGTGATTTGGCGCCCACGAGGTATGAATGGGGGCGGGCGGGGGAAATTGGGAGGGGAGTGGAACCGTGTCTTATGGACGCATTTGTCTGAAATGTGAGGGGGAGTTATAGTTCTACCCTTGCCTATAGGCTTCTCGGCTTGGGTCTGTGTACTGAGGGTCGGGGGATAGTAGAGTAACTTTGCTTCTTTGGGCGGGAGCGCTTTCGGGCGAGGATGGCGTGTTTTGAACTATAGTGGGCGCGAGCAATTTCGGGGGAGGAGAGCGTGTTTTGAAATAGTGGGCACGAGCTATTTCGGGCGAGGAGAGCGTGTTTTGCCGACCATGGTTTATGAATTATTCGGCACATGTCATTTTGGCCGAGGAGAAGGCGCGCTTGGATGAAGTTACGAACCTACCCTCGATGTACAACGGGCCAATTGATGCGTGTCCCACATAGGATGGTACTTTCGCGTCTCCCATTTATTTGCTCGGGCGAATTCCACCGAGCAGAGAGGATGTTTAACGGTTCGCTCAAATTTTGGGAGAACGAGCATCCACGTCTATCTTACCAAGTCGATTCGGATCAAATTTTGAAATTTTTAGCTTGCCACTTCTTTTTTAGATGGAGAGATGATGCTCGGGAGTAATGTGTTTTTACATGCTCGTTGCTAGCGATTTACTATAAGTCAAATTAATGAACTTGTTTGATATACGCATATATCCGTTCATGTGTGGATTGCAGACAACATGTTCTCCAATTTAAATATTTGAATGCAAGTTTATATCGAAACATGGTTTATATCAGTCTTTGATGCATAAAACGCGACCTCCCCCTCTCCTGGACTCCTGTTCTCTCTCTCTCTCTCTCTCTCTCTCTCTCTCTCTATCTATCTATCTCTCTCTCTCTCTCTCTCCGACAATCTTCAATTCTGTCGCACGCATCCGACACAAAAACCTTGTCCGTCCCTCTCCCTTTCTCTCCATCTGTCTCTCTCTCTCTCTCTCTCTCTCTCTCTCTCTCTTTGTGTGTGTGGGGGGGTCTTTCTAGTTCGCATGCATATATACACCATCTATAGGTCTCTCTCGTACACTATGTATGATACTCTAGGTAGTCCAAGCTAGATATCTTGGGTGCACTCATCGTATGCACACAGATTCCTTGGCTCTTTGCCTGTAACTCTCTCACGCACCACTATGTCGTCTCGGAGCTCTTCCCCCCTCTCTCAAACTCTCCATCCACCTGGGTCACACATACACATGCATATCTCACTCGCACTCGATAGGCCCATCTAAAACTCTATCTCTCCCCCTCGTTCTCTCTCCATCTCACACGTGCACACACACAATCTCATGCCCAGCTAGCCAAGTATGATGGTCTCTCACTCAATTGTAGGCACACACAGTCCCCCCTATATGTATATGACTAGCTAATCTTAGTCTCCATCACAAACATGTGCATGGTCTATCTCGATTTCTCTCGGGGCATCTTTCTATCGCGCACGCACTCCCTCGATCTCCCACCCATATAGTCCCCTCACGATCTCGACGGGATCTCTCTATCACAAACACACCCTCTCTTCCTCCCCATGCGTCCATGCCATCCATGTGTCCCTCTCGACCTTTGTTCCTTGTTGGCCACACCTCTATTGGACATGTGCTACAGGGGTGTATCTCTCCGTTGCAAACAATCACACACTAGATATCTTCGTGTATCTCCTTGCCTCGCTTTTCCATCTTGGAGATGCATGCGTGATATGTTCGCATAAGAAACAAAAAAACACACTCTCTCTCTAATTTATTGTTTGTTGTCACTTTCTCTTTCACACACATACTCTTTTTGCACACTTACTCATTCTCCTTCACACGCACTTGATCTGTCTCGACTGAGGCACTCTCCTCGGTCCATAGCATATAGATTTATTGAAAAGTCAAACATCACAAAGTTTGACCATGTACGTGGAGAAAAAGAATTACAGCTAGTACGGCAAACATATACCATTAGATTCACCATGAGATGTAGTTTTGTATGATGTATCTTTGGTATTGTAGATATAAATAACATTTGCGTAAACCTGATCAAAGTTTCCAAAGTTTGGCTTCTAAAAATTTACATGCACTACATTATCGAGCGGATGGAATATCTCTTTCCCCCTCTCAGCTATCTGATGCACCACTCAGCCTTATCGGGGCTCCTCAATCTCTCTCAAACTTTATTGGTCAGTTTGGTTCGTGACCTGACCCTCATGCCTTGATGGCCGATACTGCCTGGTGTGGACGTGAGATGTAAACTATTTCTGCCTGGCCAGGCTTGTGTGGTGCTGAAGCGTTTGGTTGATGCCTGGGCCAGGCAAAGCATCAACGTCCTATCAATCAATCCATGCATCAATTATTTAATGCTAATATCCATCCATGTTGCTATTAGCCTCATGGCCACACGACCAGGCGTTCGAAATCGGTCGCCTAGGCCAGGCTACTTGCAGTGTCTGGAGTTCAGCCAGGCTAATTAAAGTGCAAGGGAACCCAGGCCATGCGGGCTTTCTTTTTCACAGGGTAGCAACCAAACAAGTGTGCATGAAATCCAGCCACAACCCCAGGCCAGGCAAAAGATGCTCAGGACGCAAGCCAAACTGGCCTTATATCTCCCTGGTTCACACATACACATGTCTCGCTCGCGCTATACATATAGACCCATCCAACACTCTCCGCCCCTGTTCTCTCTCCATGTGACACGCACCCCCCTAAGTACCATAATCCCTCAATCCATCATAGGCGCAAGCACTCCCCCCCCTCCTAAGTATATCTCTTACTAGCCATCAGGAACACACGTATTGTCTCCTTCCATCCATACGTCTATCTCGATATCTCTCGGGGCATCTTCTATCGCGCACACACCTTGTCACTCGATCCCCCACCCATGTAGTCCCATCACGATCTCCAGGGGATCTCTCTATGAAAAACATACACTCTGTCCTCCCCATGTCTGCATTTTCTCCGTACGTCTCTCTCGACCTCTCTCCCTTGTTTGTCAAACCCCTCTTGGCCACGTGCTAGGGGTCTTGCTCTCTTGGTTCCAAACAACCACACACTATCTCCTCACCTTGCCTCCGTTGTCGAAGATGCATGTGTGATATGCATAAGACATGCACGCTTTTTCTCTACTTTTATCGTGTGTTGTCCATGTCTCTTTCACACACGCACACACACTTTTTTCACTCTCTCTCTCTCTCTCTCTCTTGTTAGGGACTCTGTCACGTCCATACGCATATGGATGTTTTGAAAAGTCAAACCTCAGAAATGTTTGACCAGGTATATGTGGAGAAAAACATTTACATATGGAACGATCATTAGATTCATCACAACATGTACTTACTTCATACTATCATTTATCTTTGGTATTGTAGATATAAGTAATTTCTTTATAAACTTGGTCAAAGTTTCAAAAGTTTGACTTAAAAAAATGTTGGAACTACATTATTGAACGGAGGGAGTAGCTCTTTCTCTCTCTCTCTCTCTCTCTCTCTGCTATCTCTCACGGGCCTCCCCTCTCACTCGAACTCTCTATACCGACGGATTATACCCTCACAGTGTCAGCGTATAGCTCCGTATATTGTTTAGTTGACCGGTCAACCAATCCACATGTTGCCTTGTCAGCTCGTGTTCTGTATCTTCGTGTGCTGGCCCATGTGGCAGTGGGTGAAAATAAGTAAACTAGAGGCCCATCTGACACGCGGTGAAGTAAACAAAGTTGAGGGTCTCTTTGATTCAAAGGATTTTCATAGGATCTTTGATGAATTAGAATCCTTAGGAATTTTTCCTATGTTGGTCGTTTGATTCGTAGGATTGAATCTTGTAGGATTTTTTCCAAAGGATTCATTTATACCTCTTGGAAGAAATCCTTTGTTTTTCCCATGACACAATCAAACGAACTCAAATCCTGTAGGGATCCAATGGACATGCCATTTCAATGCTATGTTTTTCCTGTTCCTGTGTTTTTGTAATCCTATGAATCAAAGAGGCCCTGAAACCACTCGGGGTAGCACCCCGCATGCTAGTAAATAGAGGACGCATTGAGGACAAACTTCTTGTGCGCGAAGGACGCACTCGCACACAATTCACCACTGCGCGGCGGCATGAACAGAAGGACGCACTCGCGCACACCCAGCACATAACACACACCAGCACACGTGTACACCAGTGTCGCCGCCGGTTGAGATGGACGGCGAGGCAGCCAACAAGTAGAGGCGGCTCGAGCCAAAACCGCATCCGGCGAGCCTGGACTTCATCAGCAGCCTCCCCAATGACACGCTGCTCGTCATCATTGGCCTCCTCCCCATCAAATCTGCCATGCGGACTGCCCTGCTCTCCCGGCGGTGGCGCCCCCTCTGGCGCTGCGTCCCCCTCAACCTCACCGTCGACAGCTGCCTCTGCGATGGGGATTGCAAACGCATGGCCGCGGTCTCCAAGATCCTTTCATCGCACCCTGGGCCAGCCAAACGCCTTGACATCCGCATGTTCAATACCAACTGCAAGGTCCAACCCAAGTTCGACGAGTGGTTCTTATCCCCCGCCCTAGATCAGCTCGAGGAGCTCAGCTTTGAAGCTGGATGATGTCGCTCTCTGCCGCCGTCCGCGCTCCGCCTCACGCCAACGTTGCATCGCGCCAGCTTCAGCTCCTGCTATCTTCCCTAGATTAATGCCGCGCCCGCTCTTCTTCTCCCTCAACTCAAGCAGCTCGACCTCTTCGACGTTGTCATCTCGAAGAAGGATATGGAGCACCTGCTCCACAGCTGTGCTGCGCTCGAGTACCGTCGTCTTGAGCAGATCCACGGGTTCATTAGCCTCCACATCGCCTCGACGAATCTCCGATGGATATATGTGTATTGCTGGCCCCGCAACAAGACATCAATTGGGAAGAGATTGCTCCAGCTGTTCCACGTTATGGTCATTGAGAATGCGCCTTTCCTTGAGAGATTGCTTGTATCGGATCTAGAAGGTCCAACAAAAATCAGGGTCATTGACGCGCCGAAATTGACAGCGTTGGTGTACTCGTCTACCAAATTCTCCGAACTCTTTATTGGATCCATAATCATTCAGGTACAGCACTCATCTTATTCTCCGTCTTCTTGAAATTCACATTTTTAAATTTCTTCTTGATGTATTTACGACCGTCTTCCAGAAAATGATTCCCACGAGCTTGACCCAGTCCATGCGCACAGTGAAGATCTTAGCACTAAAATCTATCGGCCCTAATCTGGATCAAGTTGTTGGATTTCTTACATGCTTTCCGTGCACGGAGAAGCTACTCATCGAGGTGAAACTTCTTTCCTATAAGTAAATGGTAATCACAATGTAGCTCAATTTTTTCGTAATTTTCCCAAATTACGATGACAAGTGTAGTGTTCAAAACTGCATCTACGCACTGCACCAAAAGAAATGTTTTTAGTATTTTTTCTCACGTGATCACCTGCATCGTTTTTATGTTGTACTACTATAGTAGCCTAGGCTAGTCATAGTGGAAAGTAACTTAGACTACTCCAGTAACTCTATGGTTACCCTAAGAGCAAGTACTACCTCCATCCTGGTTTACTCTTCCAATTTTGTAGTATCAAAATTTGACCATAGATTTAACTGACAAAATGTTTATGCATGTCACTAAGAACTATATCGTTGGATTCGTATTTGAACATAATTTCAAATGGTGTAATTTTTAGTGACATGCATTGGCATTTTCTTAGGTAAATCTATGGTCAAAATTTTATAC
Organism: Triticum dicoccoides; assembly: GCF_002162155.2. NCBI lineage: Eukaryota > Viridiplantae > Streptophyta > Magnoliopsida > Poales > Poaceae > Triticum > Triticum dicoccoides. Next base: position 513,216,317 of record NC_041386.1, read on the forward strand.
TAAATACGAGGTAGTATTACAAAAGTGGGCTATGTAGGCCAAAACATGTGCCAAATTCACTTGTGATGCATTTGGCATCGATGCCCCTCCATTGCTCACCTGGTGTCCCAATCTGGATCACCTACTTTGCTCCGGTGCCAAATTAACTCACGCAATGAAAAAACACTGCGTGGGAGAGAGAGAGGACTGAGGCAATAAAAAACACTTGTTTGGGAGAGTGAGAGGCTGGTGTAGTTGGGTTGATTGATTTGTTTATACATGTGGGTCTGTGTGCACAGCGGTGCCAACTCTCTCACATCGCAAGAGTGGTGCCAAAATCTTTTGATTTGACATCGATGCATGTTATGTGGCATACTTTTGCGAAATATGGCATCGGCCACATAGTGGAAGGCAACAAATGCCCAAGCTCTTCACGTGATCCTAGTTAAATGAGAGGAAACGGAAAGAGAGAGAGAGAGAGAGCGACAGAGAGAGAGAGAGTGAAAAAATATCACTAGCCAGCCAACACTATCGTATGAGCGAATGATATTGGTACCTCTTGATGACACGGCAATCTTATGCAGGCAGCTGCTCTAATATGTTCTCCTCTTTTGCAGATAAAAAAAGACCCGAAAGTGAAAATTTTGCTGCACTATAACAATCTCATCGAATGCCTTGATCTCCATCTTACAGAAATTGATTTGATCGACTACCGAGGCAGCACATCTGAGATTAAATTGGCCAGGTTCTTTGTTCTGGAGTCAAGTGTGCTCAAGGTAATGAGGTTTGTCATTCTCTGGCGCAACAATGAATGGCGTGCTGATCACCGGAAGCGTCTAAGCCTAAATGACAAAGTCTCCGCAGAAGCTGAATTTGTTTTTGAAACATCAAGTGGCCAGAGACTCGAAAACTTATTTGCCCATTAGTGATTTGTCAGGGCGGTGGATTTTAGTTTGTACGATAATGCTGCATCCACCTAAAGTAATGAAAGTTCTTACGTAAACTTCCTGGTAACTCCCTCTTCGTAGGTGCAACATTACTCCTAACATTTGTAATATCAGTTTGAAACTTGCAATATTGTCGTGTCCTATTCCTGTGTTTTCAAAATCGTGCGAATCAAACAGGTCCTGAGTTGGTGATGATGTTGTGCCTCCTATCTTTCACCAATAGCCGTCGGATCTAGATCTAACGCATACAAACCAAGCTTCTCCATTTTTGCAAAAAGATGCCCGCACTTGTTCCCTATTTACAAACAACTCCTTGTCTCTCATAATCAGCCTCATCTCCTCCCCACCACATCTAGGAGTAGAAGGCTGTGGAAAAATCTGGCACGATGGCCGCTGCGGAACCGTCCACCCCCAACCTTGGTGTTCCGTGCAATGCACGGGCATCTACGCACGGGAAATTATGTCGAACAGGGCTAGTTGTAAGCAGGCTAGCTCTACAGCCATGATGATAGTGACTGCAGACGGTGAGGCTGACTATGGTATGCCAAACACGGCGCCTATACTCAGGTGTCATCTCCGGCGCAGGGTCTTGTCACTTCACTGTGAGGAGCAGCACGTAATAATTTGACCAACGGGTAGTACAGTGCTAGTACTCCTACTACTACATTGGTAGTACTACTACTAGTACTAGTAGCACCACCGTCTGGATTTAGGAGTACTACCATGTCCATCTGGATTTTAGTATTTGACTAGCAATATCTAGTAATGCATGTCACCCAAAATGTACTACTCCCTCTGTAAATAAATACATGGTGTTTTATTCCTATCGGCGAGAGAACTTAATGTCTTTTTGCTACTCCTAACTAGAGTACTAATAGGATTACATGCAATGAACTAAACACTACATCTCATGTTTGGTAGTCTCAAGTCATTGAAAGCATGCACGGCCCACATCTCTGATTGGTTGATATGTCACGAAATAAGAAACAAGGAGGGAGTTAATGCACCGTGCCTAAGTATTTTGGGATTATTTGGTTTTCGTAAGGTGACTTACACAACATTTTTGTTTACATGCATTAACATTTTATTAGTTAAATCAAAGGTCAAAACTTGGCGCAAAATGCAAAGGGGACGAATAAACCAGTAAACATCAAACTTCTCTCGTTTGGTCCCAACTAGAGGTCCGGTGAGATGACTATACTGCACCGGCATGGAGGGGGACGCGGCTTCATTGACTTACGGCAACTGCCTTTGGGTGAATGACACGTGGCCCAGGGGGTAGCTGGCCCACCTATCATACAGCCAAAGGCAGGTGCAGTAGAGGGCCGAGGAGTAGTACGAAATCCTACGCACCTACGCACGCTAACCAAGGGCTGAGTGATCACTCGAATCGCAAGATCAGTTGACTAGAAGCTACGCTAGACCCATGGAGGCAATGAGTACGAGCATCAGCCGACTGTGCCAGATGGTCCACGATGCCGGCCTGCGGCCCGACACCGAGGAATGTCTCCAGGTAGTATTGCTTGAGGCCGCCAGGGCGAGGGCCGCTTGGACGACAGCTTCGTCTCCTTGTTCGACGAGGTCCTCCTTGGTTTCCTCGACAAGTTCACCGTCGTCAAGAAGCTTGCGGACGACCTTGACGTAAGCCTCCAGCCGACGCGCCCAGGCTCTACGATGCCCGCCACCCTCAACGACCATCACTACAAAAAAAATACACTTCCGTGATGATACGTGTTTGTCACAGTAGGTCGCGTTTTTTGTCATGCATGTACATCCATGACAAATTTATGACAGAATCAAGATAGTCATACATGTGCTGTCATAGAAGTGTTCCATGACATTACCAAAATTATCATCACAGAAGTGTGCACTTCCATGACGATAAATCGCGCGTCACAGAAGTGATTTCGTCAAGGGTGACCGACACGTGGCATCCACCATAACGGAACGCCGTTAAGCTATCGGGTTGGGTTTTGGATCCGATAACCCATTAACAGCCCCGACCAATGGGGATTTTCCACATGTAAAATCATCATTGGCTGGAGGAAACACGTGTCGGCTCATCGTTGGGACAGATGTCATCCACTCATTGGACAGAAGGCGCCTATGATACGTCGACACGTGGCACGGCCCAACAGAGGCCCATTCCTGTGAAAAGGCCGGCCCATTTGACTTGGTCAAAAGGTGGCGGGCCGGCCCATGGAAAGCCTGTTAATGGCATGTTCGCATATAGCCCATTTACAGCCCGCTAACCCAAGGCCCGTTACGCCCTATCCGAATTAGGCTCAGTAGCGTCATATGGGCCATCCAATATGATTCCAGCCCGTTTTCACTTCTGGCCCATGTATGGCACATGACGTCTTTCGGCCCATATGAGGCCCTATGTAACTCTTGGCCTATTAACGGCCCGTGGTGAAACTGGCCCGTAATGAACAGTGTATCACTTTACACCCATTAACGGCCCTTGGTGAAACTGGCCCGTAATGAACAGTGTATCACTTTATACGCATTAACGGCCCGTTATTCCGTTGGGCCGTTTCCAGCCCATGTTATCTTTCGGCCTTCTCAGAGCCCATTTATTCTTGGGCTCATTTCCAGCATTCGTTTACTTACGGCCCGTTACTGTCATTTTCTGCTTGTGGGCCAAATTCAGCCCGTGGTTACAGTCGGCCCGTTTGTGGTCCGTTAATACATTGGGCCATTTTCATAGCGTCATCAAATACGTCCTATTAACGATGGCCCATTTACGGCCACAATGCGGCCTGTTATTGGCCCATGTTTGGCCAATCGATCATACATCCCGTATATGGCCCATTGATGATACAGCCCGTAGAAGGCCCATTGTTTCTACGGCCCGTAGAAAGCCCATTGTTTCTACGGCCCGTAGAAGGCCTACTGTTTCTACAGCCCGTAGAAGGCCCACTGTTTCTATGGCCCGTAGGAGGCTCAGTGTCACTACAGTAAATATTAGCCCATGGTTACTGTGGTCTAGTTTTAAAAATAGGTTATGGCAGCCATTAGCAAACCGAGGAAAAAGAACTACACTGACTACAAGCAAACAAATAAACAAGACAACAAGGAAATAAATAAGCAATCAACTTATGCTAGGCTATCACGGCTATTACACATATTACATCCACTGGGCATCAAAGTTTGCCACCAGTGCAAATATAGGGAACAAAGCAGCATATAAACGCCATAGCAAAACAAGTCCAGAACTGAAACCACTTCAGAAAAGTTCAAGAAACAATATCCTGGGTACCCATAATGCTGGCAAGATGCTTAGCAAGCTTATTAACATTCTCTTGTTTGGCGCTTAAATCCTCCAGCACTTCCTGTTGCACAAGAAAGGACTGGTGTTTATCAGCCACAGTAACTTGTTGTTCGAGTTACTGGCCAGTACCGCTGGCACAAGCGCTTGTAGCTGGCCAGTACCACTGTCCTGTTCAAGAACCCCCTCCAATTCAAATGGCTGATAAACAAGAAAAGAAATTGAACGTACAGACATTGTATGATACACAGATGTGGTAATTCACATATATGTTGTCTAACCAAACAGGACAGCATGACACAGTTTCACATATATGATGCCTAACTAAACAGGATAGCATGACACAATTTCAGATATATGATGGATAACTTAACAAGATATAATGGCATAATTCAACATATGATGAGTACCTAAACAGGATGACATGACACAACTATATGATGTCTTTCTAAAATAGGTTGGGATGAAATAATTCACATACATGTTGTCTAAGTATACAGGATGGCATGATATAATTGACATAATTGATTCATATACTAAGTAGTTGGCACTCGCATGTATGATCTCTAAACTAAGCAGATAGAATTCAATATTGTGCATATGATGTCTAAACTAAGCAATGCAAGACACCATATGCATCATATGAGAAATATGAACATTGCAACTTAGAGCATACACCTCAGGTGGGATATAGGACTAGTCATCTGTCTCTGAATCCTCCTCTGAGGAGCTCCCTATAACCATCGAGATATATGCTTTAACAGGTACCATTGCCTGCTCTGAAGACCTTGTTTTCACTCCAGATTTTTCCATAACCGGCTCAAATGGCTGATACACATGAAGAGTAGTTCAATATACACAGATTGTCGACAAATGGAATACGTAATGAAAAAATAGATGGCATGAGATAATTCACATATATGATGCCTGGCTCCATGGCGGTGCATTATTCACATATATGATAACTGGCTGAAAAACATGGCATTGCATAATTCACAAATCTGATATAGAAAGCAAATAGGAGGCATTCACACAAAGCATGTCTAACCTAAGCAGATGGCATGGCAATGCAAGACACCATATGCATGATATGAGCAATATAACCCAACCAAGTTAGAGCATGCACCTCGGGGGGGGGGGGATACGACTAGTCATCTCTCTCTGAATCCTCCTCTAAGGAGCTATCTGTAACCAGCAAGAAATCTGCATCGACAGGTAGCACTGACTACTCAAAAGACCTTGTTTTCACTCCAGATTTTCCCATGACCGACTTAAATGGCTGATGCACAAGAAGAGTAGATGAATGTATAAACATTGTTGACAAATGGAATACATTATGGAAAAAATATGGCACCATACAATTCACATATACGATGACTGGCTAAACAGGATGGCATTGCATCATTCACGTATATGATGCCTGGCTAAAGAAGATGGCATTGCATAATTCCCATATACTCCCTCTGTTCCTAAATATTTGTCTTTTTAGAGATTTCAAATGGACTACCACATACGGATGTATATAGACACATTTTAGAGTGTAGATTCACTCATTTTGTTATGTATGTAGTCACTTGTTGAAATCTCTAAAAAGAAAAATATTTAGGAATGGTGGGAGTATGATATAGAAACCAAACAGGTGGGATTCGCACAAAGCAAATCTAAACTAAGATGATGACATATAAGATGTATAATGTAAGCAATGCAAGGCGCCATATGCATGATATGACCAACATCAGCATGCCAGGTTAGATCAAACACCTCAGGTGGTAAACAGGCGTGGTCGGCTCCTTCTGAATCTCCATCCGAATAGTTATCTTCCTCTGGAATACAATATGGAAATGCGGGAGGGGGGCACTTCGCCCACCATGGAGCGGCGTCTGCATGACATTATATTCGCACGCAACAGTCTTCTCTTTTTCTCTACATGTTCAGTACGATTGTGTACAATACCTGACATGCATAATAAAAAATAGTTAGATTTTGTAAGGCCTAAGGGGTGCATGCAAAAATTAAGACTGATGGTAGCAAACGAGTGGATGGGTCCAAAACTAATGATAGCAGGTAGATTATAGCTTCAGTTTAAAAAGATAGACAATGGATCATCTATTGTTTGTTGCCCACCCAACATGAACCACATAGAAGACCCAGATGAACCAGATAGTAGACAGATACTATTCGTTGCTGGCTCAATATGAGACCCATGGGCAATTCAAAACTCGAGATTGAACGATAAAGTAGCAGGTAATAATAACCGATGTATAACATAAGCAAACACGAAAGACTGTGACCTCTCTTCCGAAATTGTGTAGTCCTCAGGTTCATCTGCTCAAGTCAATGATGGTAATGCAGTTGGCGTGGCTGCCGGCAACGGGGAAGATGATCTAAGGCGGCGAAAGGAAGTCTGCAGGGGGATCTCTGCTGCAGTGAACGCTTCTGTCGATGGTGCACCTCAGGTGGGGTGGATGACGGCACGACAGGAGCAGGACATAACACACAGAGTTTTCTTTGACGCCTATCTGAAAATGAAGTAAATCTGTAAGGGCTCCTTAGAATTGGAGGATTCTATAAACGCAGGGACAGGAAAAACACGGGAATATAATAGGAATGCACGTGCAAAACATAGCGTTTGGAAACATAGGATTCCAGTCAACCTGGGTGTTTGGCTCACATGAATTGGAAGAACAGAGGAATGGAGAAACAAAGTGATGCGACGAGTGTAAAACCTCTTTGGCATAGCCTTGTGGACCTCAGCATCATTGGGTTGGATGTGGAGGATGGTGATGATGCTGGTGTGACTGTTAGAGGCGGGGAAGAAGATCCGAGGCCTCTGGAAACGGCGCCGAGGGTACTGCTCCGCTGTGATGGACGGTTCTGTCGTTGGAGCAGCTCCGCTAAGGTGTACGGCGATGAGACTGAAGCATGACAAGACAGACAACGTTAATCTGAAGTGGGACCCTAATATCATCTGCAATAGATGATGTAAAATACATCACCAAAAAGTGCTAGATGTAAATCGCATCAGCCGCGCCACGGCTGCTCCGACAGATGCTGTAAGTACTGTTCACTCTGAACTTAACTGAAGAAAATGAACTTCACAGTCGAAACTGAATTTTACTGTCGAAACTGATTAAACTAGTAACAGAGCATTGCAATAGATGTTTAGGGCGTTCGAGCACTAGTAGCAGAGAAGCAGTGATCTAAATCAGCAGAAGCTCGAGCAGGGAACGCACTAGCAGAGAGCAAGTCATGCAGTAGCACCGCGAGCGAGTGCTAAAGCAGCAACTCCTGTAGCTGCTGGAGGTCGTGCAGCAGCAGCAGCGCAAGCAAGAGCAAGAGCAGAGCAGCAGCACGAACGAAAGCAGGAGCAGTGCAGCAGTGTGACCGACAACAAGAACAGAGCTGCAGCGCGAGCGAGAGCCGGAGCAGCTGCAGCTAGTGCCGTTGTGGAAGTCGCTGCCGAGGAAGCAACGACATGGGGAGAGACACCGTGGATGATGTGGCCGGCGACGGCGCCGTCGATGGAGAAACGCCATGTCTGCTCGTTATCGAGCATCGGCAGCCCCGTGAGATCGAATAAAAGATAAAATGCAGCGGTGAGTGCAGAACATCCTTGGTGGCGCCAAGTTGGCCTCGGCTTCATCGGAGGAATTGGTGAGGGTGTTGCAGTTCCGGTGGGGCAGGTCAAGATAGCGCTGTGGGGATTGAGGTGGCGCGATAGAAGAGGCGAATGTCGGGGCAGCTCCTTGGAGGTGGAGGACGGGGCGGCTGATCCGGCGGGACGACGAGATTGACAACGGATCCTCATCCGGTGCGGTGGATGAGGGACGGCGAGCTGTTGCGGTGGACGAGTAGTCGGGGAAGAGTCTCCGGATGGGCGGCTGTCGGGAGGCCGACGGAGGAGCGTGGGGTTTCGCGGGTTTTGGCGGCCTTGGTGTACGAATGGGGGGGCGAAGGGGGAGGGATGAGCCAAGCTTAGGGACGCGCTTGTCCGAAATGTAGGGTAAGTTACCAGCGTACCCCCACCGGTTTTGACACCGCGACATGGAACTTCATTTCCGGTTGAGGGGTAGAAGGGGGATTTCGTGTGTCTGGGCGGGAGCGATTTCGGAGGAGGACGGAGTTCTCGCGCACGTCCAAATTTCGGGATAACAAGGCGCGGCACGGGTTGAAGAAGCGGGAGTTTCAAAGCAGGTGAAACAAAAGATACTCGAGCTTGAAAATTTCAGGATAACAACGTGCGGATTCCTTGTTCGGCAGAACAAACTTAACGTGTAAAAAAACAATTCATACAAGACACAAGAGAGTCATGTCCCCTTTTACTATATTGCTATAGATGCCATTGAAAAAACTACAAGAAAAATGTAAAAAAAATTGGGAGAACAAGATTACCCTGCACAGTACCAAATCGATTCGCACTTCCCTCAACAACAACAAAAAACAAATCAATTCCCACCAAAGAAAGAGTAATGTCCCTTTTTATATGATTACAGATGCCATGATCTCGAATTTCAATTTTTGAATCCACATTATGTTGAATTTGAATATATCGTTAGGTGACCTTGCGGTTTATAATTGATGTAGTCGTACATTTTGATCTTCCATCATATATGAACATTTTACTCCACCATGTGAACATATATATTGTCGTCTACCATATGGACTAAATTTGAATCAATTTCCCTTACTTGAATACGATTGTTGTCAAGTTATACAATAATTTAAATATTATCTTGATAACAAAAAACATACATATAGCAGTAATCATATTTCACTATGAACTACATGTACCATACGCTCTCCAATTCAAATATTTGTATCCATTTGATGTTGAATTCAAATCATAGTACATTATTGGTCTAGGTAGCGAGATGTTTGAGATAATCTAAACCCTGTTTTCATATATATAATTTTTGGCTGAATTGGGACAAGTTTTGGTATAAGCCTCTTGCAAAACCGGAGATTCTCTCAACAAGCCTCGTGGTTCCGAGAGGGAACGTGTCACCTTTGTGTGCGAAACGATATACGCTGCCTCCCCCCTGATTTTATATACAGAGGCAATATAGAACTATCTGAGTGCCCTGTTAAATTTTGGAATTATTTCAGGTTCATTTGGCCTTTTTATACATTAATTGAGTTTCTGGACTTTTAATGTGCATAATCTAAATATTCAAACATCTGGTAGCTTTGGTGCACCGGTGCACCAAAGTGGGTTGAAAAATAACATGTGTGTCCCTGGTTGAATTTCTAGGTCCCATGGAAGAAATGAGAATGAGATTCAAACATCTGGGCGTCATGACTCGACCGAGAAGATCGAGAAACTTTGATTTTAAATTCATGTAAATCAAACTTGCCTGGAAATCATGAAACTTGGCATGGTGTCATGTCATGGCACTAACATGTTGTGGTAAAAAATTGGGCCGATTTGGAATCTTGTGGTTCTAAGAGGGAACGTGCCACCTTTGAGTGTGAAACGATATACGCTGCCCCCCTTGAGTTTCTTAACAAAGGCAACATAGAACTACTTTAGTGCCCTATTAAATTTTGGAATTATTCCGAGTTCGTTTGTCGTTTTTTATACATTAATTGAGTTTCTGGTCATTTAATGTGCATAAGTCAAATTTGAACTACAAGCACATGCTCTCGTGCACCAAAGTTGGTTGAAAAATCACATTTGTGTCCTCGGGTGAATTTCTAGGTCCCATGCAAGAAATGAGAACAAAATTAAAACATTTGGGCGTTGTGACTCGGCCGAGAACATTGAGAAACTTGGTTTTAAAAGTCTTGTAAATCCGAAACACGTCTGAAAATCATGAAACTTGGCATGGATGTCATGTCATGGTACTACCATGTTGTGGTAAAAAAATTGGCCGAATAGGAACAGATTTTGGTATAATGTTTTGCAAACCAAAGATTCTCTCAAGAAGGCTCGTGGTTTTGAGAGGGAACGTGCCACCTTTGAGTGTGAAACGATATACATTATCCCCCTTGAGCTTATTTACAAAGGCAACATAGAACTACCTGAGTGCCCTATTAAATTTTGGAATTATTCCGGCTTCGTTTTGTGACACCCCAAAAAAAATTTGGCCTTGTTTTAATGGAATAAACTTTTGCCAGGATTTAAAACTTTGAATTTTTTTTGAGCTCCATTTTGATTTTTTAAATCATTTCCTTCCCTGTTATTATGAGCTTTTCCCAGAGAGAAAACTTTTCAAATGTGTTATTGGACTTGATTAACCTCTCAAGTAAAACTTTCCCTTATCCAGTATAACTAATTAACTAATTTAGTTGCTTGATCATTGTTTTCTTGAAAAATGGATTTTTTAAGGTTAAATGGCCATATTTGAACTACAACCATTTGATAAATTCACTTAAAATTCCCACAAAAATTTGAAGATGTCATGTGATGTTTTTAAATCACTTTTATACAAAAATATATTTCATTCATGAAATATTTTGAGCTCTACACTCAATTTTTCTTCTCTGGTCCAGAGTGCATTTTGCACTACAACCTATTTATATATTTCTTTAAAACTTCTACCAAAATTAAGGGAGGTCAGTAGGAGCCTATTATTCCACTTTGTGCAAAAACCTATTTATGTCCTTTGAAAAATTTGAGTGAATCAACCTCATCTTCTTTCTGGACCAACTTGATAGTTTGTGCAGCAACCATGTTTTTACTTGCTCTTTAACCTTTGATTATTTCTTCTACTTGTAGTCCCCCATGTTAAACCCTTAAGTCCAGGAGCATGCACCATTTGGATCATTTTTGGTTCATGAAATAATGTCATATATTTCCTGTCCAGAAATGAAGTTCTGCTAAACTTGCACTAACAAGTTTCTGCTTTTGGCCAAATAACCTCACCACTCTCTCTTGCATCTAAAGAGACCACCATCTGGAGTTTTTGGCCACCCCAAGACCTGCCTGAGTGCCCTTAGCATTTTGTCAAACACCTGGTGTGCATGGCCAGTTTTGACATGATTTTGTCCTTGCATTGTGACCTTGCACCTCGGATCATACTAGCATGTCCACTAGGATTCCAGTTGCTCCTAACCTGGGTCTGTTAATTGCCAGCCTCGACCGCGACCTCTAGCGTGCTCTGGCATAGTGTCGAACACGTCCCGTGCACGCCCGGAGCGCGAGCAGAGCGCGCGTATTGCACGACCCGCGCCCGAGCTGACACGCTGGCCCCACGGCTTTGGCTCGCTCTGCAGCACCTCACCACGCACTCCCCTTCTCACCGCAACATGCCAAGCAGCCCTGCCGCGCCCGACAGGCCAAACGCTAGCCGCCGCCGCCGCCCGACAGCCCTGCGCCGCGCAGCGCCGCCCAAGCCACCCCGGCTCGCCACCTGCCCCTGTGAGCAGTGCGTGCTCATCCGCAGCTTCGTCCCCTAGCGCTCGTCGCCGCCACGTCGCCCTAGCCACAGAGAGGCGGTTCGCCGGAGAGCTTATCCACGGCCGCCGCGGAACCGACCTCGTCGCGCTATAAATGGACACCCCGAGCCCCTCTGAGCACGCACGCGACCTCAGACCACCCCTATGGCACTCCCCTAGCTCGCATTCGACCCGGGGAGGCCTCCTTCCTCATCTCCGGCAACTCCTGCCGCCGCCATCGCCCCGGCCAATCCGGCACCTCCAGTATCTCCCACTCTCCGTTCTCTCCACCAAGAGCTTCCACATCCTCCCGTGAGCCTTTTCCCCTACTTGATTTTGATCGGGAGCCAACACCGCCACAAAGTCACTTTGCCACCGATGCCTTCTTCCGCCGCGGAGCTCGCCGCCGGCAGCTCACTCCGTCCCCGCCGACCCAACGACTACCGGGAGGACCGCCCCAACCTTACGGATCCATCCCCACCCTCGGGGGCCCGCGAGGAGTAGCCAAACGCCGGCGACGATCGCCGGAGCCCCGCTCCGCTCGGGCAAAGGAGGGAGACGACGCGCGGCGACTGGTCAAACCTGACCAGTGGGCCAGGCAGGCCCACTGTCAGTGACACCCCGCGCCGTCCGCGTGGTTAAGTGGAGGCGTAAAGCCTCAAGTACGCCTCCTCTGTACCGAAAGCGTAATCTCGTCTGAAACGTTTTCTTTTCTGTTTTAATTTAAATAACAGATTTTGACCACATCTTTGACTGACTATAACTTTTTAAATATAACTCCAAATGCTAATCATGCAGGGAATACTTGAACCTCCTGACTCGACCGTAGATCGAGTCTTGTTCCAGTAACCCCCATACTTGTTTCGTACTACCACTCGTCTCTACAGCAAGTAGAGTACGGTTCGGTAAGTTGTCAACCTCTTTCCAGCACACACCGTACAGAGAGGCCATGGTGGAAGATACCGGTTGTAGCTGGTAGGCAGGCCACCTGGTCCGGGGGCATGGGTGTTTCCGGTTGGAACCGAGAGGGGAGGCCACCCCTTAGAGCGCGCGATATAAATTTGATCCCATGCTATGCGAGGTTGTGCGTCCCCACGTAGAGTTTGCTTAACAGGTGTCGTGGGTGATTCCAGACACGTGTGAGATAAGCTGGTGTGTGCAAGTTAGGTGTGTTTTCAACAAAAAGACCGTAGACGGAAGTAGTCCTGCTGGACTAGAGAAATCCGTTACTCGTGGGTAAAGAGTACACCCTCTGCAGAGAACAAACCTATTCGAATAGCCGTGTCTATGGTTAAGGATTACAGTCTGGGATGGGTCAGGTGTCGGTCTTAGTGTCGGTCTTCGGAGGTGAAACCGTTAACCAGAAAATGGAATTACTACTCGTGACTTGTGATATCTATGATTATTATTATTGTTGACTAACCCGTGATATTATTGTTATTACCGAATATCTCTGGGATGGTTCTACCTCCGGGATATTCATTATGATTGTTTCTTTTAAAGCCCTTTTTGTGGTGTCGCTTAGACGCCCGACTGTGGCATTTCTTTTAAAGCCCTTTATGTGGTGTCGCTTAGACGCCCGACTATGGCACTTCTTTTAAAGCCCTTTATGTGGCGTCGCTCAGACGCCCGACTGTGGCATTCCTTTTAAAGCCCTTTCTGTGGTGTCGCTTAGACGCCCGACTGTGGCACTTCTTTTAAAGCCCTCTATGTGGTGTCGCTCAGACGCCCGACTGTGGCACTTCTTTTAAAACCCTTTATGTGGCGTCGCTAAGACGCCCGACTGTGGCATTGCTTGTTATTTGTTTCATAAATCTTTATACTACCATGTTATTGCATTATTATAAATAACTTGCTTGCACGCATCAGAGTTTCATTTATCTTTTGTGACTGACGTCATGAGCATAAAATATTTTTAGCACATCATTGTTATATTATACCTGTATTCATAATGTTTGCGAGTACATTCAAAGTACTCACTGGCTTGTCCCTGGCTATTGTCTTGGCCAGATTATCTTGCACGGAGATGAGCGACGCGATGCCAGCCCCGGAACCCACTCAATGGAGATAGCAGCCTCGCGAAGATAGGAATTAACCTGGTCAGCTGTTCCCGTGGGAAATGGAGTCCCATAGACACTGATGTTTCACAACCCGCTTCCGCCATCAACCACTAGAAACCATTTGTTGTACTCACAGGCCAGAATGGTCTTGTACTACATATTTTGTATTTTTGCTTGGAATTTCTGTATCAAGTTGGAGCCTCATCAGCTAACAGTAATCCTGGGGCTGATGAGCACGACGGTCTTTTCTGGAAATTTATTACCCGGAAAACCCGGTCGTGACAGACTTGGTATCAGAGCCAGGCTGACCATTGGCTAATCCTATCTTAGCCAGGACAATAAGCTTAGGCAAACCAACCCACCAGACCATAACCAAACCCCAGCCAAGCTTTTCATGCAAGATAGCCACAAAGTGACCCCGACACCTTTTGGCAGTCGGTGCCCAACCTATCAACCTAACCTGTCACTCATGCGCCAGTGACCGGCCCCTAAATAGCCCTTTCTCGCAAGCGTTCGAAGGAACATTCCATCCCCTTTTTCCTATAAAAAGGGCGCGCTAGCACCAAACCAGCACAACACATCCGCTACCCCAAACCGAGCCACAATGCCTGGACCTATAGTGCACAACGAAACCACAGCAACCAACCTTGGAGGTTTTGTGACCATCCTCGCAAACCTCACCCGTCGTGCCTACGCATTAGAGGAGCTACCAGAATATGTTGTGTATCAAGGACCCATGAGCGGTGAAGACCGCCAATTCTGGGCCACTGTGCACATTTACGGTAGGAGTCTAGCACCTAAGCGTCCCTACCGGTTCACCGGAAGAACAACTTCCTTTGAGCCACAAGCCATCCAGCTAGCCGCTCGAGAGGCTATAGTTCATCTCAGGCACTTGTCGCCCAGAGTTAACTGTCGCTCGTTCCACTACTATCCCAGACGTGAAGGGTATGGTAGACCACCCCAAGTTGCCAATGGAGATCACGAGACGGACCCCGCATTGTTGCACCTAGTGCGCTATGTAAGTGCACTAGAGGCACTGTTCGACCAGATCACTATTGATCTAATCGCAGCTCGTGGAGAGCTGGTTCGTCGAGCCCCGGCGAGAGAAGAAGACGAGCCCAACACCGACAACCCAGTAGTGCTGTTTGGACAACCGATCGAGACCCCGAGATCTGCCCCAGCCATCGGCCAAGGTGCTACGATAACCCCAGAAGTGCTTCATCGCATTTTGGGAGCACACTCCAACAGGGTTGTGGACAACAATCCCCGCGATGGTCATCATCACTACCCCGACCCTGCAGTTCCTCCGCCATCTCCGACTAATCCCGGCAGAGAGACACGTGGAGAAGCCTCGACATCCACCAGGCACGCCCGTTTAGACATTAACGAGGTAGACTAAGCCGTATGAGTAGCACCAAGTTTCAATGTATCCTTGTTTTGTAATCATGCGACCGCGTATATTAACGCAGCCTGTCTTTGTGCCTCTGTTTTAATAATAGCCTTGCATATTTGGTCAGCGCATAGTTGCATATTTTTCCGGGCACAACTACCAAAACCAACCCGACGACAACCACAGTAACACGTCTCTTTATGAGATATGTGTATCTCTGACACTGACCTGACCTTTGGAGCTAAGCTGGCAGATTTATTACCTTTCACCACGGTAAAACGACCCGGCTCCATTGCTATATAAAGGCCACCTTGTGACCTTACCCAGCAACCCTCACTTTGTGCACAACACTCACGCTCTTTCCTGTCATGCCGAACCCCAGCATTCATCTGAGAACCCCAGATGCAACTCCAGGTAGCTTTGTCAGAATATTGTGGGATTTTACCCGCAGTACCATGGGTTCTACCCAGCCACCTCAGTACGAGCTGTTCAAATCAAGGATCACCCCATCCACCTCGGAATATTGGGCAGCAGTACACATTCCCCCTGTAGACCCCAACCAAGATCCAATAGAAGTTTCCTTCATGGGGAAATCTATGCCAACCCCACACTTGGCCATAGAAGCTGCTGCGAAAGAAGCGATTGCTCGTCTTCGATCCGCAGTACCCTATGCTCGCGAACGAGGATATTATTACTTTCCGAGCCGTGCAGCACCCGAAGAAGTTACATCTTTTCCCGGTGGACGTATTGAGAGAGACCCAGTTCTGGCCAACCTTATCCAGTACATCATTGCTCAAGAGCATTTAAACCAGCGAGTGATGGATTATCTCCAGAGCCTCGCAGATTTAAATCCTCAGATTGCCATCGGCAGACCACTAAGACCCGACCCGGAGAGACACATACATCGACTGGTCAATCCACTTCCTCCGATAGAAGAGGAGTGTATTCCTTTACCAGAGACATTTTATCAGGACCCCGTCCAGTTACCGTTTTCATTTTAGACGTCACTACTGTATTTGTTTTTGCAGCTTTTATATTTATGTGTGTGACTTAAGCGTGATACCCTGAGTTTGTACGACGAGTCAATTATTTGGCTTCTGCTAATGTGTGTAGTTTTTGTTGTGGTTTATGCTCCTTCAAATTAATTGTTTTTCCCTCGCAAAATCCTGGAGTGAGACTTCTTTTCCCTGAATTGCTACACCTGCCACTTCACGACATGGGTTAATTAATTTCACACAGCACCACGCAGCAGACTCACAACCCTTATCATTCGGACACATACACTGTTTGCAAAACTTTGCAACGGTGTTACATCCAGCTAATCACCCCCTAACAACAGTTAGCACCCAACACACTCCATCTACTCCTCATGATCACCACCACCACGGAGAGCCAACACCCGAGCTGCAGCGTCGCGATACTCGTCGAAGATCATCGCGCACAGGAGCACAGAGAGCCCCAGCAGCGTCGCCAGCACTCCGCATATTAGGATCACAAACCAGTCCGGCATCGCCTCCGCCATTAGAGCCTCGACCGAGCTTCTGTAAGCAGTAATGGAGAAAGAAGGAGGAGGAGAAGTGAGGCCAGATGTGAGGAAAAAGAGAGAGGCACCCCGGCCGTTTTTATAGCTCGAGCTCGGTGTACGGTGGGCGAAGTCCACCAACGCCGCTCGTCGCCGATCGCCGGTGTTCGGAGTCGAATCCGCGAGTAGTGCCGACAGCGCGCTGGCCCGCGAGGTGATTGCACGCTGCACCAGCAGCTAGCACGCCGCACACTACCACGGTACGGCCTAGATACCCTACACACTAGGCTTCGCCGGTAGAGAAAGTGCGCGGGAGAGAGGAAGAAGAAAGGGCCAGAGGAAGAAGGAGAGGAGACTGACAGTGGACCCCGAGTCCACCTGTCGGCCAGAGAGAGCACTGTGTTCTCGGGTACGACCAGCGTATATCTAAATTTAGGAGTTATCCTAAATTTATATCCAGCTTAGAAATCACCCGTTTTGTCCCGAACCGTAGACTTTTCCGCGCAGCCCCAGTTTTTCACACTGTGGTTTTTTACCACTTATTGCCCTCTCACTGTAGCCACATCTTTATTGCGTAAATTATTTTCTTAACACCACTTTTAGCAAATCTCGAGGATGAGATTTTTCTTAAGGGGGTTAGTATTGTGACACCCCAAAAAAAATTTGGCCTTGTTTTAATGGAATAAAATTTTGCCAGGATTTAAAACTTTGAATATTTTTTGAGCTCCATTTTGATTTTTTAAATCATTTCCTTCCCTGTTATTATGAGCTTTTCCGAGAGAGAAAACTTTTCAAATGTGTTATTGGACTTGATTAACCTCTCAAGTAAAACTTTCCCTTATCCAGTATAACTAATTAACTAATTTAGTTGCTTGATCATTGTTTTCTTGAAAAATGGATTTTTTAAGGTTAAATGGCCATATTTGAACTACAACCATTTGATAAATTCACTTAAAATTCCCACAAAAATTTGGAGATGTCATGTGATGTTTTTAAATCACTTTTATACAAAAATATATTTCATTCATGAAATATTTTGAGCTCTACACTCAATTTTTCTTCTCTGGTCCAGAGTGCATTTTGCACTACAACCTATTTATATATTTCTTTAAAACTTCTACCAAAATTAAGGGAGGTCAGTAGGAGCCTATTATTCCACTTTGTGCAAAAACCTATTTATGTCCTTTGAAAAATTTGAGTGAATCAACCTCATCTTCTTTCTGGACCAACTTGATAGTTTGTGCAGCAACCATGTTTTTACTTGCTCTTTAACCTTTGATTATTTCTTCTACTTGTAGTCCCCCATGTTAAACCCTTAAGTCCAGGAGCATGCACCTTTTGGATCATTTTTGGTTCATGAAATAATGTCATATATTTCCTGTCCAGAAATGAAGTTCTGCTAAACTTGCACTAACAAGTTTCTGCTTTTGGCCAAATAACCTCACCACTCTCTCTTGCATCTAAAGAGACCACCATCTGGAGTTTTTGGCCACCCCAAGACCTGCCTGAGTGCCCTTAGCATTTTGTCAAACACCTGGTGTGCATGGCCAGTTTTGACATGATTTTGTCCTTGCATTGTGACCTTGCACCTCGGATCATACTAGCATGTACACTAGGATTCCAGTTGCTCCTAACCTGGGTCTGTTAATTGCCAGCCTCGACCGCGACCTCTAGCGTGCTCTGGCATAGTGTCGAACACGTCCCGTGCATGCCCGGAGCGCGAGCAGAGCGCGCGTATTGCACGACCCGCGCCCGAGCTGACACGCTGGCCCCACGGCTTTGGCTCGCTCTGCAGCACCTCACCACGCACTCCCCTTCTCACCGCAACATGCCAAGCAGCCCTGCCGCGCCCGACAGGCCAAACGCTAGCCGCCGCCGCCGCCCGACAGCCCTGCGCCGCGCAGCACCGCCCAAGCCACCCCGGCTCGCCACCTGCCCCTGTGAGCAGTGCGTGCTCATCCGCAGCTTCGTCCCCTAGCGCTCGTCGACGCCACGTCGCCCTAGCCACGGAGAGGCGGTTCGCCGGAGAGCTTATCCACGGCCGCCGCGGAACCGACCTCGTCGCGCTATAAATGGACACCCCGAGCCCCTCTGAGCATGCAAGCGACCTCAGACCACCCCTATGGCACTCCCCTAGCTCGCATTCGACCCGGGGAGGCCTCCTTCCTCATCTCCCGCAACTCCTGCCACCGCCACCGCCCCGGACAATCCGGCACCTCCAGTATCTCCCACTCTCCGTTCTCTCCACCAAGAGCTTCCACATCCTCCCGTGAGCCTTTTCCCCTACTTGATTTTGATCGGGAGCCAACGCCGCCACAAAGTCACTTCGCCACCGAAGCCTTCTTCCGCCGCGGAGCTCGCCGCCGGCAGCTCACTCAGTCCCCGCCGACCCAACGACTACCGGGAGGACCGCCCCAACCTTACGGATCCATCCCCACCCTCGGGGGCCCGCGAGGAGCAGCCAAACGCCGGCGACGATCGCCGGAGCCCCGCTCCGCTCGGGCAAAGGAGGGAGACGACGCGCGGCGACTGGTCAAACCTGACCAGTGGGCCAGGCAGGCCCACTGTCAGTGACACCCCGCGCCGTCCGCGTGGTTAAGTGGAGGCGTAAAGCCTCAAGTACGCCTCCTCTGTACCGAAAGCGTAATCTCGTCTGAAACGTTTTCTTTTCTGTTTTAATTTAAATAACAGATTTTGACCACATCTTTGACTGGCTATAACTTTTTAGATATAACTCCAAATGAGTTGATTCTTTTTCCTACGTTCCTCAAATTTGGTCTAGTTTATTTTAAGATTTATTTGAAAAAATTTCAAATAACTTTTTGGTTCTGTTTTTGAAATGTGTGTTAATTCAAATATATTCTTAAATAGGATTTTGGGAGAGAGAAGAAGCTTTCAAAAGTTTTGGAGTGCACCCTGCCTTTCCACACATTGAAGGCAAGCATTCTGAACCCCGGCATAATATTTTTGGTGTGATTGTTGATACCTTTATAACACCACCGCATTTCGAAGGACTTGTTATTTCATGTGATATGATCCTATGCATGGGTGCATGTTGTTGATTTCCATGCTGTTGGAAATGGACACACTTGTGATGATAATCACCCTCATATGCCTTGCATGCATACCGGCAGGAACCCGGGAAAACCTCTGCCTTGGGTAGGCATGAGTTTGTCGCCGGTCTCCGTCGGGACGGTTATGTCTGGTATGGCATGGTAAGGTGATATGAGAGGTGACTCTGTTGGATGAGAATATATATTCGTCATGCTAATCATGCAGGGAATACTTGAACCTCCTGAGTCGACCGTAGATCAAGTCTTGTTCCAGTAACCCCCATACTTGTTTCGTACTACCACTCGTCTCTACAGCAAGTAGAGTACGGTTCAGTAAGTTGTCAACCTCTTTCCAGCACACACCGTACAGAGAGGCCATGGTGGAAGATATCGGTTGTAGCTGGTAGGCAGGCCACCTGGTCCGGGGGCATGGGTGTTTCCGGTTGGAACCGAGAGGGGAGGCCACCCCTTAGAGCGCGCGATATAAATTTGATCCCATGCTATGCGAGGTTGTAGCCTCCCCACTTAGAGTTTGCTTAACAGGTGTCGTGGGTGATTCCAGACACGTGTGAGATAAGCTGGTGTGTGCAAGTTAGGTGTGTTTTCAACAAAAAGACCGTAGACGGAAGTAGTCCTGCTGGACTAGAGAAATCCGTTACTCGTGGGTAAAGAGTACACCCTCTGCAGAGAACAAACCTATTCGAATAGCCATGTCTATGGTTAAGGATTACAGTCTGGGATGGGTCAGGTGTCGGTCTTAGTGTCGGTCTTCGGAGGTGAAACCGTTAACCAGAAAATGGAATTACTACTCGTGACTTGTGATATCTATGATTATTATTATTGTTGACTAACCCGTGATATTATTGTTATTACCGAATATCTCTGGGATGGTTCTACCTCCGGGATATTCATTATGATTGTTTCTTTTAAAGCCCTTTTTGTGGTGTCGCTTAGACGCCCGACTGTGGCATTTCTTTTAAAGCCCTTTATGTGGTGTCTCTTAGACGCCCGACTGTGGCACTTCTTTTAAAGCCCTTTATGTGGCGTCGCTCAGACGCCCGACTGTGGCATTCCTTTTAAAGCCCTTTCTGTGGTGTCGCTTAGACGCCCGACTGTGGCACTTCTTTTAAAGCCCTCTATGTGGTGTCGCTCAGACGCCCGACTGTGGCACTTCTTTTAAAGCCCTTTATGTGGCGTCGCTAAGACGCCCGACTGTGGCATTGCTTGTTATTTGTTTCATAAATCTTTATACTACCATGTTATTGCATTATTATAAATAACTTGCTTGCACGCATCAGAGTTTCATTTATCTTTTGTGACTGACGTCATGAGCATAAAATATTTTTAGCACATCATTGTTATATTATACCTGTATTCATAATGTTTGCGAGTACATTCAAAGTACTCACTGGCTTGTCCCTGGCTATTGTCTTGGCCAGATTATCTTGCACGGAGATGAGCGACGCGATGCCAGCCCCGGAACGCACTCAATGGAGATAGCAGCCTCGCGAAGATAGGAATTAACCTGGTCAGCTGTTCCCGTGGGAAATGGAGTCCCATAGACACTGATGTTTCACAACCCGCTTCCGCCATCAACCACTAGAAACCATTTGTTGTACTCACAGGCCAGAATGGTCTTGTACTACATATTTTGTATTTTTGCTTGGAATTTCTGTATCAAGTTGGAGCCTCATCAGCTAACAGTAATCCTGGGGCTGATGAGCACGACGGTCTTTTCTGGAAATTTATTACCCGGAAAACCCGGTCGTGACACGTTTGGCCTTATTTACACATTAATTGAGTTTTTGGTCATTTAATGTGCATAATTCAAATTTGAACTACAAGCACATGCTCCCGTGCACCAAAGTTGGTTGAAAAATCACATTTGTGTCCCCGGGTGAATTTCTACTCCCTCCTTCCATCTATATATGTCCTAATGCGTTTTTCGAGGCTAACTTTGACCAAACATTAGAGCAATAATATATGACATGCAACTTACACAAAGCATACCTTCAATTTTGTATGTCAAAGGAGCTTCAAATAATATAATTTTCATAGTATACATCTCATGTGCTATTAATCTTGTAAATAGTTAAAGGTTGTCTTGAAAAACACATTAGGCCCTATATAGATGGAAGGAGGGAGTAGGTCCCATGCAAAAAATGAGAATAAAATTCAAACATCTAGGCATCATGGCTCGGTCGAGAACATTGAGAAACTTGGTTTTAAAATCATGAAACTTGGCATGGTGTCATGTCATGGTAGTACCATGCCGTGGTAAAAAAATTGGCCGAATAGGAACTAATTTTGGTATAAGCTTCTTGCAAATCGGAGCTTCTCTCAAGAAGGCTCGTGGTTCTGGGAGGGAATGTGTCACCTTTGTGTGCATAATTAAAATTTGAAATACAAGAACATGTTCCAGTGCACCAAAGTTGGTTGAAAAATCACATGTGTGTCCTCGGGTAAATTTCTAGGTTCCATGCAAGAAATGGGAATGAAATTCAAAATTCTGGGCGTCATGGCTGGGTTGGAAACATTGAGAAACTTAATTTTTTTAATTCCTGTAAATCCAAAACACACATGAAAATAATGAAACTTGGCTTGGTGCCATGACATGGCACCAACATGTTGTGGTTAATTTGTAGTCCGATTTGCAAAGGTGCACACATTAACAATCAACAAAGTCATTTTGGAACAAGTGCTATCACGTTACAATCGGAAACACAAGTATTATTGAAACCGTGGGCGTTCTACTTACTAGTACCATTTACGTGCCACCACGCGTCCCCATTTTTTATTAGCTAGGAGGCGCCGTGCAGGGTAGCTATTTGAGTATGAGAGGCGTGCGATCAGACCCCTGCACATGCTTATTAGGAGGAGATCCCTTTGACCTCCATCTGTCGTACACCTCGCTCCCAAGGTCTCCATTAATGGCGCCCAAGCCTCTGTTTAATGGCGTGGCTATGTCTCACTCAACTGAGATTTAAGAGAGAAAAGGAAAATTTGAAAGCACAGATCTTGATGTAAGATCCGACGGACCTATATAGCATCTACTGCGACTTATAGCAAGACTGATGAATATATAAGGACGATTAAAAAAATTATCAAAGAAGGGCTTGCCCCTTTCGATTTTCATTACTGAAAACCACCACAATTCACAAGAAGTTCAGCACAACTCCAACCTAATACGAAGGACTAAAAGCTATCAGATTGAAATCGCAACATCCCAAGAGGCCAACAAAGGCCAAACATCCGCGCTAGAACCCAACATTTCACAACTGACGACACAATCCGCATCCTAAACCGATTATTACATCAAAAGTAACTAGGAAACTAGTCTTCGCGGCAAGTGGCGATGAGCTCTTTCGTGTCCTCAAGACGCTGCTTGAGAACATCCACGGATTCCTCCACCAGCCTTTGGCGCTCGTTGCAGAGCATGTCATTCTCGTCCATAAGTTTCTTCAACAAGGCACTAGTCTCCTCCTGCAAGTGTGCACTTCGGACGATCTTCTCCCTCAGTAGGTCGCGCTCGGCCCGGAGCCTCTCATTGCCCTCCCTTAGTTGTCGGATGATGCCGGTAGCCTGTTCAAACAAGGCTATCATGTCGTCCTGCAACCTCGCCGAGCCGGATATCTGATCCATCTGGCTATGGACGATCACATGCATGCGCCTGTAACAGTCATCGCCTGCCCGCGAGAAATTTTCCCAGGCCGCCGCGGCGCGGCGGGACATCTCTGCTGCATTCGTGGCGCGGCGGGACATCTCTGCTCCTTCCTCGGCGCGGCCGGACCAGTCTGCTGCATCGACAGCGCGGCGGGACCTCCGTGCTGCTTCAGCGGCGCGGCGGGACCTCTATGCTGCTACTTCCGTGCGGCGGGACATGTCGGCTGCTCTCACAGCGAGGCGGGACATCTCTCGTGCTTCCGCTTCCATGCTCGCCTCTCCCTGGTGGCAATCTCTTGACCCAGAACTCACGCTGGCCATGGCAGACGCAAGGGAAGGATGCTGAATGACTTGTTTGTTTTTGTGGATGAGGAGTTGAGGAGGAACCGTCACTAGTATTTATAACCGAGTACTAATATGCTCCTAAGTGGGAAACCGTTTAGGTTGTGATCGATGTGAACAGGTTTGCAATTCAATATAGCGTGGAGTAATTTGGAATGTGACGAGACGCAAGCTCAAAATTTACTGATGGTTCCAGTTTCGAAGTGCGGCAGTATTCACGGATGGAGTACTTCTTTTTCTACTCCCTCCTTTCCGGTTTTATAGGGATTATCTCAAAATTTTAGTTTTTCCATTTTATAAGGCTCAATTTGGTTGTCCCCAACACAAGTTCAGATTCCAAGGTGCATTAAATCATTGCATGCAAGTATTAAGAGAAAATTGACCAATGCATGTACTTTATGCATGCATGCATTGCAATTAATGCATTAAACCTATCTCTCGGGACTTCTCGCACACACCATCGTGCCACCCACAAAAACTTGTACTCTGAGTTTAGTAGTATGTTATACAGGAAGAGAAGAGGTGCACGCACGCACTCGTCCTCTCACACACGCGTCTGTTTTTTCTCGAAAAGGAGGATGATGACCCCCGGCCTCTGCATCTGGGAGTCACACACGCAAATTATTGAAATGTATTGAGTGCAGTGCTTTGATGTGTCTCGTCAACTCATACATCAATGAGAAGTTTGATTATCCTCTCCCTCGCGGACTTAAGTGCCCCTGCCTTTGGCTGTATGACAGGTTGGCCACACACCTATAGGGCCTACCTGTCATACACGCAAAGGTAGGAGCGTCCCTCCCTCGCCCATGAGCGTGGTGGCTGGAAAGACTAGGAGAAGCTTTCGCTAACGCTCTCCCTCCCGCACGCGGTGGACATGCTGTAGTTCAATCGGTGTCAGATGGCCAGAAGCATACTGTAGTACTCCTCTAGTGCAGTAGTATTCCATCATTGTTCGACTTCCCAAAGAGGCGAAGAGCCAAGCGCAGCCCAGACGCTCGTGTGGCAGTTTCATGTGTATAGTAGTCTAGGATAGCGTGTACCGTGCATGTAAGCTTAAAATCATTGGGGTCAGCTCCATGCTATGTGGCCGTCTCGAAGTTTTTAAAAAAAATTAAAATAGTCTTCTAGCCCTACCCGAAAATTGCCGCACGTACTGCCCGGGAAAAGCCCCGCCCTCAACTTTTAACTACGCAAAAATAGTTCGAGCTTGTTCGTTCTATATAAATACAGTACTTACTATATGTTTATTCACCCGTGGGGTTGTTCAATGAATGGAGGGGCGGGGAGTACAAGTGAACAATACTGTAGTACTACTAGTAGTAAGTAGGAGTCGTACAGTAGTCACCTTAAATAGAGAGTTTCTTTTCTTTAATGCCATGTACACAAATTGAAACGCTTGTTGTGGAGAGAAAAAAGATAATCACTCCACTATATATGGACGCAGGGGCCTAAGCGCTTGCTTTACTAGGGTTGCTCTCTTCATTCTCTCATCCTCTCCAGATATAAACAAGACAGCGGTAGCGACATTTTCTCTCTGCTCACCGCTGGTCACAGATCCGGCCAGATCCCTTCAGCTGGTGTGTGTAGAGGACTAAAAGGTGCATCATTCACGCAGTCATCGCCGCCAAGGGAGGAAACCCACAGCTGCCGGAGGGGCCCGATCCTCTGCCCGTGCCGTTCTCTCCGACACATGGCCGGCTCGGGAGGTCCTCCAACCCTTCTTCCTCCCTGTCGTATTGTCCACAGATCCGACCTGCCGCCGCCGACATCCCGGCGACCCTCAGGTATAAGTTCTTCGAAAGCGACCTTGCTCTACTACCTCAGCGCCCCACATGTCTGCATGTGCATCTTTTTCTACTCCCATCAGCTCTTCCAAAGCCACCTAAATTTTTAGTATTATTAGAGGTAAAGCTACTTCATGCATTCGAATCTAGGGCTTTGTTAAAACAACGAAGAAAGGGGGGAAAGTTGTAGCATGAATCTAGGACTTGATTCAAAGAGGAAATAATATGGTGAAAGTAGTAGAGACCGGATACCCAACCGGTCTCTTGGTTGAAAAGGGAAATAATGGGAAAACACAGTACAAACTAGATAAGGAATAGATCTATTATTGGTTGAAAAAAGGATAGAAAGTGGCGGCTGGTGGACAAGTCAACAGAGTATGTCCAGGATTAGATTTGCTGCCATCACATAGTAAAAGGTCTCCAGGATTAGATTTGCTGCCCTCACATAGTAAAAGGTCTCAGGATTATATTTGCTGCCCTCACATAGTAAAAGGTCTCCAGGATTAGATTTGCTGCCCTCACATAGTAAAAGGTCTCCAGGATTAGATTTGCTGCCCTCACATAGTAAAAGGTCTCCAAGATTAGATTTGTTGCCCTCACATAGTACAATGGCACTCCTATTGTTTTCCCCAGTATGATAAGTAAGTTGCTCCTTTACGCTGCTGAGTGTCCTGGTGTCCCCACGGTCCCATGCCCTTAAACCAACTCTTTAGCTGCTATTGATTTACCGTGTCTGGTAAACAAGCAAAGCCACCATTAAAGTAATCCCATATTTGAGGAATCTCATTGTTGATCGTAATGCTTCTGGTAACATGAAGCATTGCTGACGTTTTAAAATTTCTACGGTCCTTGCGTGATTGCCATGAACATAATTAAGATGCTTCTTTTCATTTTGTATATGTTTCGTATATTCTTATTGACCAGCAACTGTTTACTTTCTATCTTTTTGTGCAGATA
Source organism: Triticum dicoccoides (assembly GCF_002162155.2). Classification (NCBI taxonomy): domain Eukaryota; kingdom Viridiplantae; phylum Streptophyta; class Magnoliopsida; order Poales; family Poaceae; genus Triticum; species Triticum dicoccoides. Next base: position 513,242,662 of record NC_041386.1, read on the forward strand.
GGGATATCCATTTCACCTTGTTGCTATTGTGACCTTTTGGTGAACTGCACAAAACACTTTTTTGGAATGAGTGTCTTGTGCAGTTCAACTAAAATGTCACGTGGGCAACATCTCTCAATTTTGGTGGAACTACACAAAATGGTGATTGGAGTTTCCAAAATCTCCGTCAAGTTATGTTGGTAATCTCGTGCAACATTTTATTAGCCTTTGCAAGATGGAGTCGTCACTGTCACCACAATGGCACTTTCTTTTAGTGGAACTGCACAAAAGGATAAGAACATTATAGTTGCACCTTACATGAGCCGGACAGCCAACCTTAATGTTCCTCAATTTTAGTGCAACTACTAAAGAAGAATCTGCCAGCTCACAAGAGCAAGTACATCTTGCTAGCTGAATGATGCAATCTTTGCTTCATTTCATGTGAACTGCAGAAAAAGGCGCATGAATTGAATCATGGAATTCCAGGCAGACCTCATCCAAGTAGAGCTAGAGGTTGAGTTCAAGGAGGCCGCTATTAAAGCGAAATCATGCTCTCCTGTCTCCTTGTTTGTGTTGTGCAAACATGCTGTGCAAACAGGAATACTCAACTACAGATGTTGTGACGGTCAAGAGCATTCGCCAAGTTCTTCGATTGTATCACATGGCTAGCCAAGATGGATTTAATCCCGATATTCACTTTATCAAAAGGCTCTAATGGGTTGGTTCTGAATCTTGCAAGCTGGGAATCAGTGAGATGTGTAGGCATCTTTGTTGTACTTATTATTTGGATCTTATTTGTTGGTTCTGAATCTTGCAAGCTGGGAATCAATGAGATGTGTAGGCATCTTTGTTGTACTTATTATTTGGATCTTATTTGTTGGTTCTGAATCTTGCAAGCTGGGAAACACGACATGATGATGTAGAGGACAACAACCATAACAAATAGTTCAAACTTCGTAGTATTATCTTTGTGAAAGTATGACAAATGTGCTGATCGTGTGCGTCCCGAGAATAATAATTCTAATTGTTGTGCATGTTGATCCTGTGGCACTGATAGAACGAGCGAATGCATTGCTTCTTTTAAGTACAAATTTCTATTAAAGCTAATTAAATTTAAGTAAAGTGACCACTAACTCCTGTTATTACAGTACCAATACAGACCCGCTCGTGAACTGATGTGTGGCCGAGGGTGCATCTTCTGCCGGGCATGCAGCGGACGAGGGAGGGGTAGTAACTGTTATCGCCTGTACACACTCAGCTTACTGTTGAATACAGTTCCCCAAGAGCTGAAAAACGAACTGCTGCCGCCGCCTACACGCTCGTTCACTCGAAGAGACTCCAATGGCGATCCGAGGGGTGAGCCTGCTGGATATGGACTTCAGCAAGGAGTTCCCCTTTGAGTTCGCCATTCAGTCCTATGGCTGTACCAAGTTGAATGTGATGTACACCAACGATACGGACTCAGTGAAGCTCTGCCTCGCCTCAGTCCTATGGCTGCACCAGGTTCTCGAGCATTCGCCCGTTTCATCGGCAGCGCCGACTGCACCTTTGCTACGATGGAGAGAAGGAATAACGTGATGATTCGGCCATCTGGTGCAACAAGCTTGTCGACATCCAGAAGCAATACAAGATCATCAGCAACGGGCAGGAGAAGGACTCCGTGATTGACCTCTCTGAGACCATCATTGACCCCTGATACGCCAACATGAAAGAAGATGACCTGAACATGTGGGACGTACCTCTGAATCTAGCCTACATAACCTACACGGCCAAGGACGCATACGCATGCTACGACATGTACAGGCAGATCTTGGACATGAGGGCATGTCTGCTTCCCGTAACCGACGAGTACACGGACAGCCGCAGCATCATGATCAAGCATGCCAAGAAGGTCTAGATGTTGTACTTTATCTGTTTATAAGCACCTTTATCATCTGAGTGTTTTATGCATTAGCCTATGTGTCGTAATTATCTATTTTGTCCGAAATATTTCTTTTAAGAACCCATTAACCTGATTGCTTTTTTAGTGGCTATTTGCTTATGTATGTAAACTAGTTCACTTGTCCGTAAAAAAACTAGTTCACTCGGCTGCCGTGCTTTGAATCTCCTTCCTCCCAACATATTTCCCTCCTCAGGTGGACCCAGCGGGTCTTTGAATTTTCTCCCACTTTCTTTTTCGATGTAAACTGAGTTTTCTCCCAGTACTTTCCCCTAGAACCAACTCAACTGTCCCACGTCTAGCCTAAAAAATAATAATACCCCACGTACTATTAAATCATCAAATTAAAATGATATTTTATTTCGTAAGTTGAAAGTTCTTACAAAATAATAATAATAATTGTTTATATATAACTTGGCAAGTTAACTCCTAGTGATTGCGTACATAAGCTTGCAAAGATTTTACTGACGTGCAATCATGTGTTTATGTTTTTATAACATTTCTCTGTCTAGCCCAACATGATATTTTCACCCAGCCCAGCAAGTCCATGGATTTCGAGAAAAATGCAAATTGGATTTAAACGGGCTGCATAGATGCTACATCATTGTTTCACCCAGCCCACCAAATGGACTAAAAAACAAATGGACTGACAGCTGGGTCCACGGCCACAGCCTAGTTTTTTTTGTCATTTGCCAAGTAAGTCGCTTTGTTAGGCCTGTTGGGCTGCAAATCTTTCAAGACGAGGAGAGCTTTCATTCGGCTGGCCGAGAAAATGGCCCATCAGTAATGAGAAATGGGCTGTACATTTTTAAAACACATCAAACCGGCAATTAGTTTCAAATATATTTTTTCATTTCGAGATTTTAAATTACATTAATTTTTATGCGTGGAGAATTTGTTGGATTTTAAATCATTTTGAATGCGAGTCGAAATGTTAGGATTAAAAACAGTTCGGACCGCACCGAAATATGCAAAATTTCATATAATTTTTTAACCGTGGCCACAATATGGGCTGTAATGCTAACAAAAACAATATGGGCTCCAAAAAAACCTTAAGAATTAGCAAATGGGTTGTATGCTGTTTTCCACAGAATTGATGCTTTCCTAAAAAAAGGTTGACGCACAAGCAGTGACTGTTGGATGTCCATCAAACGGTCGTCGTGCTTCTTCAATCTCTGCTATTCCTGCTCCAGCCGCTCAAACAAGTGCCGGTGGGAGGACTGCCTGCTCCCTCCTCCCCGCGGCCGGCTGTGCTACCACGCAGGCCTCACCGCCCCACCGTACTCCCATCGCTGGCCTAGTCATCCCTCTACTCACCCACACCTGCTGTTATTCTCCGGCGACGGCAGACGAAACAGTAAACCCTCGTACAGTCGTACTCCCCTCCACATGGGAAACAACTGCCGAGTCTTCCCTGCCTCCATGTCGTTCCCTTCCTAGGCCTCACCGTCGTCCACCGCCCTGGTGCTCTCGGCGCGGCCTGGTCAACGTGGTCAACAACCGACATGCATCTGAAGTGGACTATACGTGGAGAGGCTGACAGCTGGGTCCCTGGCCGCACGCAAGGAAATGCCTCCTTATTACGTGCAAAATAATGACTCCTCCACCTGACATCAGGGACCCACCGAAAGGGCCTCTGTATTTCAGGAAAAAAATGTTACCGCCATTGACAGCTCGGACCCACCAGCTATACCTTCGCACGCAAGGAAGTGCCTCCTTATTACGCACAAAAAAACGAATACTCCCCCTGTTAGCTGGGACCCAGTATAGTGGCAGGCTGACTTGTGGGCCTACTAAGTTGACGAGGACAGAGGGCTTTGTCAATTTAGTCAATATATGCACGATTCTAGCTCCAGTGACCGTACGATGTCCATCCAACGGTCGTAGTGCTTCTTCAACCTCTGGTCTTCTTGCTCTAGCCGCCCAAACCAACGCCGATCGTGCCTCATGCTCCTGCCTCCCGTGGCCGTATGCGATGCGGCGGAGGCCTCACCGCCCCCTACTACTCCCACAGCTGGCCAGGCCATCCCTCTACTCACCCACACCCCCTGTTATTCTGCGGCGACGACAGCCTCACACCGCAGCGAACCAGTGAACCCTCGTACTCCGGCATCCACTGTCGCGTCTTCCTCGGCTCCGCGTCGTCCCCTTCCTAGGCCTCGCCGTCGTCCACCGCCCTGGTGCTCTCGGCACAGCATGGTCAACGTGGTCAAGGAACGGCTTCCATCGGACGTGGAATGTACATGAAGAGGCTGACAGCTGGGTCCACGGCCGCAGCAAGGAAGTGCCTCCTTATTACGTGCAAAATAATTGTTCCTCCACCTGACAGCGGGGACCCACCGGACGGGCCACTGTATTTCGCAAAAAAATGTTTCCCCCTGACTGCTGGGACCCACCAGCTACACTTTCGCACGCAAGGAAGTGCATCCGTGCAAAAAAACAAAACGATTCGCCCCCCTGACTGTTGGGACCCACTAGCTACATCTTCGCACGCAAGGAAGTGCCTGATAGTCGGGACCCACCTGGTCGAAGCGTACGTAGCGTTGTCATTCTGGTCGTGAACGTGTACGTACATATATACTGGTCGATGTAGAGGCGCGCACGTGTCGTAGTAGAGGCGCACACGTGTCGTAGTAGAGGCGCGCACGTAGCATGTACACGTATGTACAGCGACCAGGGTGCAAGAAAGAAAATACGGCCACGTACGTACATACGGGCAGGGTCTCGAACGCCTACTCGTGCATACGTACGGCCAGGGCTCGTGTACATGGCTGGGTCGAAACGGAGAAACAGCGTCATCGTCGTGTTCATGGGGAGGCAACAGAATGCGTCGTGTTCATGGGGAGGCAACGGAATGCGTCGTGTTCATCGGGAGGCAACGGAACGCGTGGGAGCCAATCGGCTAGGTCGGAACGGAATGCATGGTCATGTTCATTGGGAGGGCTTGGATGGAACAGGTGATGGAAACGAGGCCTGAAGGGGGTCTTGTTGATCGGGAGGGGTCTGGCGTATCGCAAAACGGAGGAAACGGACCTCCTACAGTCGAAACGGGGACCCTGTTGATCAAGAGGGGTGTGGCGTACCGCAAAACGGATGAAACGGACCTCCTACGGTCGAAACGGGAGTCTTGTTGATCGGGAGGGGTGTGCCGTACCGCAAAACGGACGAAACGGACATCCTACGGTCGAAACGGGGGTCCTGTTCATCGGGAGGGGTGTGGCGTACCGTAAAACAGGACTCCACGGGATACTGTTCATCTCCACCGTCGACCTCCTCTAGCCTCCACGTGCTACCGTCGACCTCCTCCAGCCTCCACGGGCTCCTGTTCATCCAGCCTCCACCGCACACTACTCCACCGGCTACTGTTCAACCACCCCTCCACCATCTACTATTCATCCAGCCATCCACACCACGGGGTCCTGTTCAACCACCCCTCCACGGGCACCCCTCCACCGTCTACTGTTCATCCAGCCCTCCACCACACCACGGGGTCCTGTTCATCTAGAGGCCACGCCACCGCTCAA
>NC_041386.1:513248540-513307545 GCF_002162155.2 Triticum dicoccoides
TTCATCCCAGAGGCAGCATCGATCGACTTCAGTTAGCAGCAGTAGCAAAGGAATCGCTTGATCGGGTTCAGTTAACATCCATCGATCGATCGCTCAGGTTTAGTAACATGTAGCCTGCAGTGCAATCGGTCGGGTTCAGTTAGAGCCCAACGGCTCGCTCGGGTTCAGTTAGAGCCAACACCTCGCACACACGCGCGTACGTGTACGAGAGAAACGCGCATCGCTCGGCCCCCGACCTCCCACCGTAACCGGGAACTCCCCGAAATTTTCCTCCCCCTCGCTTCTACCACGGTTTTTTCCGTCATGGACGGCCCAAAGAATGTCATGCAGCTGTGTCTCCGGCCCGCCCAGGACGAAAAGCCCATTTTCTGTCATGATTTTTTGCCGTAGAAGTAGGAGCCCACCACATCTATGGTTGTTGGAAATATGCCCTAGAGGCAATAATAAAATGGTTATTATTATATTTCTTTGTTCATGATAATTGTCTATTGTTCATGCTATAATTGTGTTATTAGGAAATCGTAATACATGTGTGAATACATAGACCACAACACGTCCCTAGTGAGCCTCTAGTTGACTAGCTCGTTGATCAAAAGATAGTCATGGTTTCCTGACTATGGACATTGGATGTCATTGATAACGGGATCGCATCATTAGGAGAATGATGTGATGGACAAGACCCAATCCTAAGCATAGCTCAAAGATCGTGTAGTTTGTTTGCTATAGCTTTTCCGAATGTCAAGTATCATTTCCTTAGACCATGAGATTGTGCAACTCCCCGATACCGTAGGAGTGCTTTGGGTGTGCCAAACGTCACAACGTAACTCGGTGACTATAAAGGTACAATACGGGTATCTCCGAAAGTGTCTGTTGGGTTGGCACGAATCGTGACTGGGATTTGTCACTCCGTATGACGGAGAGGTATCTCTGGGCCCACTCGGTAATGCATCATCATAATGAGCTCAATGTGACCAAGTGGTTGATCACGGGATCATGCATTATGGTACGAGTAAAGTGACTTGCCAGCAACGAGATTGAACGAGGTATTGGGATACCGACGATCGAGTCTCGGGCAAGTAACGTACCGATTGACAATGGGAATTGTATACGAGATTGATTGAATCCTCAACATCGTGGTTCATCCGATGAGATCATCGAGGAGCATGTGGGAGCCAACATGGGTATCCAGATCCCGCTGTTGGTTATTGACCGGAGAGTTGTCTCGGTCATGTCTGCGTGTCTCCCGAACCCGTAGGGTCTACACACTTAAGGTTCGGTGACGCTAGGGTTGTTGAGATATCAGTATACGGTAACCCGAAAGTTGTTCGGAGTCCTGGATGAGATCCCGGACATCACGAGGAGTTCTGGAATGGTCCGGAGGTGAAGATTTATATATAGGAAGTCAAGTTTCGGCCATCGGGAAAGTTTCGAGGGTAATCGGTATTGTACCGGGACCACCGGAAGGGTCCCGGGGGTCCACCGGGTGGGGCCTCCTATCCCGGAGGGCCCCATGGGCTGAAGTGGGAGGGAAACCAGCCCCTACTGGGCTGGTGCGCCCCCCATGGGCCACCCCCTATGCCTAGGGTTGGAAACCCTAGGGTGGGGCGCCCCACTTGGCTTGGGGGGCACTCCACCCCCTTGGCCGCTGCCCCCCTTGGAGATTGCATCTCCTAGGGCCAGCGCCCCCCCTAGGGGTCCTATATATAGTGGGGGGAGGAAGGGCAGCCCTAGCCCCTGGTGCCTCCCTCTCCCTCCCGTGACACCTCTCCCTCTCGCTGAGCTTGGCGAAGCCCTGCCGAGATCACCGTTGCTTCCACCACCACGCCGTCGTGCTGCTGGATCTCCATCAACCTCTCCTTCCCCCTTGCTGGATCAAGTTGGAGGAGACGTCTTCCCAACCGTACATGTGTTGAACGCGGAGGTGCCGTCCGTTCGGTGCTAGGTCATCGGTGATTTGGATCACGACGAGTACAACTCCATCAACCCCGTTCTCTTGAACGCTTCCGCTCGCGATCTACAAGGGTATGTAGATGCACTCTCCTCTCCCTCGTTGCTAGATTACTCCATAGATTGATCTTGGTGATGCATAGAAAATTTTAATATTCTGCTACGTTCCCCAACAGTGGCATCATGAGCTAGGTCTATGCGTAGTTTCTATGCACGAGTAGAACACAAAGCAGTTGTGGGCGTCGATATTGTCAGTTTACTTGTCGTTACTAGTCTTATCTTGATTCGGCGGCATCATGGGATGAAGTGGCCCGGACCGACCTTACACGTACGTTTACGTGAGACTGGTTCCATCGACTGACATGCACTAGTTGCATAAGGTGGCTAGCGGGTGTCTGTCTCTCCCACTTTAGTCAGATTGGATTCGATGAAAAGGGTCCTTATGAAGGGTAAATAGAAATTGGCATATCACGTTGTGGTTTTGGCGTAGGTAAGAAACGTTCTTGCTAGAAACCTATAGCAGCCACGTAAAAACTTGCAACAACAATTAGAGGACGTCTAACTTGTTTTTGCAGCATGTGCCGTGTGATGTGATATGGCCAAAAGGATGTGATGAATGATATATGTGATGTATGAGATTGATCATGTTCTTGTAATAGGAATCACGACTTGCATGTCGATGAGTATGACAACCGGCAGGAGCCATAGGAGTTGTCTTAATTTATTTATGACATGCGTGTCAACATAAATGTCATGCAATTACTTTACTTTATTGCTAAAGTGTTAGCCATAGTAGTAGAAGTAATAGATGATGAGACAACTTCAAGAATACACGATGATGGAGATCATGGTGTCATGCCGGTGACAACAATGATCATGGAGCCCCGAAGATGGAGATCAAAAGGAGCAAATGATATTGGCCATATCATGTCACTATTTGATTGCATGTGATGTTTATCATGTTTTACATCTTATTTTCTTAGAACAATGGTAGCTTAAATAAGATGATCCATCGTAATAAGTTCAAGAAAGTGTTCCCCCTAACTGTGCACCATTTCGAAGGTTCGTTGTTTTGAAGCACCACGTGATGATCGGGTGTGATAGATTCTAACGTTCTAATACAACGGGTGTAAGACAAATTTACACATGCAATACACTTAGGTTGACTTGACGAGCCTAGCATGTACAGACATGGCCTCGGAACACAGAAGACCGAAAGGTCGAGCATGAGTCGTATAGAAGATACGATCAACATGAAGATGTTCACCGATGTTGACTAGTCCGTCTCACGTAATGATCGGACACGGCCTAGTTGACTCGGATCATGTTTCACTTAGATGACTAGAGGGATGTCTATCTGAGTGGGAGTTCATTGAATAATTTGATTAGATGAGCTCAATTATCATGAACTTAGTCTAAAATCTTTACACTATGTATTGTAGATCAAATGGCCCACGCTAATGTTGCCCTCAACTTCAACGCGTTCCTAGAGAAAACCAAGATGAAAGATGATGGCAACAACTATACGGACTGGGTCCGGAACCTGGGGATCATCCTCATAGCTGCCAAGAAAGATTATGCCCTAGAAGCACCGCTAGGTGACGCACCCATCCCAGAGAACCAAGACGTTATGAACGCTTGGCAGTCATGTGCTAATGATTACTCCCTCGTTCAATGTTGCATGCTTTACAGCTTAGAACCGGGGCTCCAAAAGCGTTTTGAGCGACACGGAGCATATGAGATGTTCGAATAGCTGAAAATGGTTTTCCAAGCTCATGCCCGGGTCGAGAGATATGAAGTCTCCGACAAGTTCTTCAGTTGTAAGATGGAGGAAAACAGTTCTGTCAGTGAGCACATACTCAAAATGTCTGGGTTGCATAACCGCTTGACTCAGCTAGGAGTTAATCTCCCGGATGACGCGGTCATTGATAGAATCCTTCAGTAGCTTCCACCGAGCTACAAGAGCTTTGTGATGAACTTCAATATGCAGGGAATGGAAAAGACCATTCCTGAGGTATATTCAATGCTGAAATCAGCGGAGGTGGAAATCAAAAAGGAACATCAAGTGTTGATGGTGAATAAAACCACTAAGTTCAAGAAAGGCAAGGGTAAAAAGAACTTCAAGAAGGACGGCAAGGTAGTTGCCGCGCCCAGTAAGCAAGCTGCTGGGAAGAAGTCAAAGAATGGACCCAAGCCTGAGACTGAGTGTTTTTATTGCAAGGGAAGTGGTCACTGGAAGCGGAACTGCCCCAAATACTTAGCGGATAAGAAGGCCGACAACACTAAGGGTATATGTGATATACATGTAATTGATGTGTACCTTACCAGTACTCGTAGTAGCTCCTGGGTATTTGATACCGGTTTGGTTGCTCACATTTGTAACTCAAAGCAGGAGCTGCGGAATAAGCGGAGACTGGCGAAGGACGAGGTGATGATGCGCGTCGGGAATGGTTCCAAGGTCGATGTGATCGCCGTCGGCACGCTACCTCTACATTTACCTACGGGATTAGTTTTGAACCTCATTTAATTGTTATTTAGTGCCAGCTTTGAGCATGAACATTGTATCAGGATCTCGTTTAATTCGAGATGGCTACTCATTTAAATCCAAGAATAATGGTTGTTCTATTTATATGAGAGATATGTTTTATGGTCATGCTCCGCTGGTGAATGGTTTATTCTTAATGAATCTCGAGCATAATGTTACACATATTCATAGTGTGAATACCAAAAGATGTAAGGTTGATAATGATAGTCCCACATACTTGTGGCACTGCCGCCTTGGTCACATAGGTGTCAAACGCATAAAGAAGCTCCATGTAGATGGACTTTTGGAGTCTCTTGATTACGAATCATTTGACACGTGTGAACCATGCCTCATGGGTAAAATGACCAAGACTCCATTCTCAGGAACAATGGAGCGAGCAACCAACTTATTGGAAATCATACATACTGATGTGTGCGGTCCAACGAGTGTTGAGGCTCGCGGTGGCTATCGTTATGTTCTCACCCTCACTGATGACTTGAGTAGATATGGGTATGTCTACTTGATGAAACACAAGTCTGAGACCTTTGAAAAGTTCAAGGAATTTCAGAGTGAGGTTGAGAATCAACGTGACAGAAAAATCAAGTTCTTGCGATCAGATCGTGGGGGAGAATACTTGAGTCACGAATTTGGCACACACTTAAGGAAATGTGGAATAGTTTCACAACTCACGCCGCCTGGAACACCTTAGCGTAATGGTGTGTCCAAACATTGTAATCGCACTCTATTGGATATGGTGCGATCTATGATGTCTCTTACCGATCTACCGCTGTCATTTTGGGGCTATGCTTTAGAGACTGCCGCATTCACTTTAAATAGGGCTCCATCAAAATCCGTTGAGACGACACCTTATGAATTATGGTTTGGGAAGAAACCTAAGCTGTAGTTTCTAAAAGTTTGGGGATGCGATGCTTATGTCAAGAAACTTCAACCTGAAAAGCTCGAACCCAAGTCAAAAAATGCGTCTTCATAGGATACCCTAAAGAAACTATTGGGTATACCTTCTACCTCAGATCCGAAGGAAAGATCTTTGTTGCCAAGAATGGATCCTTTCTAGAGAAAGAGTTTCTCTCGAAAGAAGTAAGTGGGAGGAAAGTAGAACTCGATGAAGTATTACCTCTTGAACCGGTAAGTGGCGCAGCTAAAGAAAATGTTCCTGAGGTGCCTACACCGACTAGAGAGGAAGTTAATGATGATGATCATGAAACTTCAGATCAAGTTGCTACTGAACTTCGTAGGTCCACAAGGACACGTTCCGCACCAGAGTGGTACGGCAACCCTGTCCTGGAAATCATGTTGTTAGACAATGGTGAACCTTCGAACTATGAAGAAGCGATGGAGGGCCCAGATTCCGACAAATGGCTGGAAGCCATGAAATCCGAGATAGGATCCATGGATGAAAACAAAGTATGGACTTTGACTGACTTGCCCGATGATCGGTGAGCCATAGAAAATAAATGGATCTTTAAGAAGAAGACATACGCGGATGGTAATGTAACCATCTATAAAGCTCGGCTTGTCGCTAAGGGTTATCGACAAGTTCAATGGGTTGACTACGATGAGACTTTCTCACCCGTAGCGAAGCTGAAGTCTGTCCGAATCATGTTAGCAATTGCCGCATTCTATGATTATGAGATGTGGCAAATGGACGTCAAAACGGCATTCCTTAATGGTTTCCTTAAGGAAGAATTGTATATGATGCAGCCGGAAGGTTTTGTCGATCCTGAGAATGCTGACAAGGTGTGCAAGCTCCAACGCTCGATCTATGGGCTGGTGCAAGCATCTCGGAGTTGGAACATTCGTTTTGATGAGATGATCAAAGCGTTTGGGTTTACGGAGACTTATGGAGAAGCCTGCATTTACAAGAAAGTGAGTGGGAGCTCTGTAGCATTTCTCATATTGTATGTGGATGACATACTGTTAATGGGAAATGATATAGAATTCTTGGAAAGCATAAAGGCCTACTTGAACAAGTGTTTTTCAATGAAGGATCTTGGAGAAGCTACTTACATATTAGGCATCAAGATCTATAGAGATAGATCGAGACGCCTCATTGGTCTTTCACAGAGTACGTACCTTGACAAGATATTGAAGAAGTTCAATATGGATCAGTCAAAGAAGGGGTTCTTGCCTGTATTGCAAGGTACGAGATTGAGCACGGCTCAATGCCCGACCACGGCAGAAGATAGAGAAAAGATGAGTGTCGTCCCCTATGCCTTGGCCATAGGGTCTATCATGTATGCTATGTTGTGTACCAGACCTGATGTAAACCTTGCCATAAGTTTGGTAGGAAGGTACCAAAGTAATCCCGGCATGGAACACTGGACAGCGGTCAAGAATATCCTGAATTACCTGAAGAGGACTAAGGATATGTTTCTTATTTATGGAGGTGACGAAGAGCTCGTCGTAAAGGGTTACGTCGATGCTAGCTTCGACACAGATCTGGATGACTCTAAGTCACAAACCGGATACGTGTATATTTTGAATGGTGGGGCAGTAAGCTGGTGCAGTTGCAAGCAAAGCGTTGTGGCGGGGTCTACATGTGAAGCGGAGTACATGGCAGCCTCGGAGGCAGCACAAGAAGCAATCTGGGTGAAGGAGTTCATTACCGACCTAGGAGTAATTCCCAATGCGTCAAACCCGATGACTCTCTTCTGTGACAACACTGGAGCTATTTCCCTTGCCAAGGAGCCCATGTTTCACAGGAAGACCAGGCATATCAAGCGTCGCTTCAACTCCATTCGTGAAAGTGTTCAAAATGGAGACATAGATATTTGTAAAGTACATACGGACCTGAATGTGGCAGATCCGTTGACTAAACCCCTCCATAGAGCAAAACATGATCAACACCAGAACTCTATGGGTGTTCGATTCATCACAATGTAACTAGATTACTGACTCTAGTGCAAGTGGGAGACTGTTGGAAATATGCCCTAGAGGCAATAATAAAATGGTTATTATTATATTTCTTTGTTCATGATAATTGTCTATTGTTCATGCTATAATTGTGTTATCCGGAAATCGTAATACATGTGTGAATACATAGACCACAACACGTCCCTAGTGAGCCTCTAGTTGACTAGCTCGTTGATCAAAAGATAGTCATGGTTTCTATGGACATTGGATGTCATTGATAAGGGGATCACATCATTAGGAGAATGATGTGATGGACAAGACCCAATCCTAAGCATAGCTCAATGATCGTGTAGTTCGTTTGCTATAGCTTTTCCGAATGTCAAGTATCATTTCCTTAGACCATGAGATTGTGCAACTCCCGGATACCGTAGGAGTGCTTTGGGTGTGCCAAACGTCACAACGTAACTGGGTGACTATAAAGGTACACTACGGGTATCTCCCAAAGTGTCTGTTGGGTTGGCACGAGTCGAGACTGGGATTTGTCACTCTGTATGACGAAGAGGTATCTCTAGGCCCACTCCATAATGCATCATCATAATGAGCTCAATGTGACCAAGTGGTTGATCACGGGATCATGCATTAAGGTACGAGTAAAGTGACTTGCCGGCAACGAGATTGAACGAGGTATTGGGATACCGACGATCGAGTCTCGAGAAAGTAACGTACCGATTGACAAAGGGAATTGTATACGGGATTGATTGAATCCTCAACATCGTGGTTCATCCGATGAGATCATCGAGGAGCATGTGGGAGCCAACATGGGTATCCAGATCCCGCTGTTGGTTATTGACCGGAGAGTCGTCTCGGTCATGTCTGTGTGTCTCCCAAACCTGTAGGGTCTACACACTTAAGGTTCGATGACGCTAGGGTTGTTGAGATATTAGTATACGGTAACCCAAAAGTTGTTCGGAGTCCCGGATGAGATCCCGGACGTCACGAGGAGTGCCGGAATGGTCCAGAGGTGAAGATTTATATATAGGAAGTCAAGTTTCGGCCATCGGGAAAGTTTCGGGGGTAATCGGTATTGTACCGGGACCACCGTAAGGGTCCCGGGGGTTCACCGGGTGGGGCCACCTATCCCAGAGGGCCCCATGGGATGAAGTGGGAGGGGAACCAGACCCTAGTGGGCTGGTGCGCCCCCCATGGGCCTCCCCCTGCGCCTAGGGTTGGAAACCCTAGGGGTGGAGGGCGCCCCACTTGGCTTGGGGGGCACTCCACCCCCTTGGCCGCCGCCCCCCTTGGAGATTGCATCTCCTAGGGAAGGCGCCCCCCTAGGGGTCCTATATATAGTGGGGGGAGGGAGGGCAGCCGCACCCTAGCCCCTGGCGCCTCCCTCTCCCTCCCGTGACACCTCTCCGTCTCGCTGAGCTTGGCGAAGCCCTGCCGAGATCACCGTTGCTTCCACCACCACGCCGTCGTGCTGCTGGATCTCCATCAACCTCTCCTTCCGCCTTGCTGGATCAAGTTGGAGGAGACGTCTTCCCAACCGTACGTGTGTTGAACGCGGAGGTGCCGTCCGTTTGGCGCTAGGTCATCGGTGATTTGGATCACGACGAGTACGACTCCATCAACCCCGTTCTCTTGAACACTTCCGCTCGCGATCTACAAGGGTATGTAGATGCACTCTCCTCTCCGTCGTTGCTAGATGACTCCATAGATTGATCTTGGTGATGCATAGAAAATTTTAAAATTCTGCTATGTTCCCCAACAATGATGAAACCGGGTTTTTCACAATTATCGTTATAGAAGTGTCATATGTATGACAGAAAAAAATTCGTTCGGCCCAAAATGTCATGGATGTGTCTTTTTTTGTAGTGCACTATGGTAACAACCTCTTCAACGCACTGGTGGCCCTGCGTCTGCCCGTCATCGCGCCGGAGAATGTCCACCTCAAGGTCGCGCTCGCCGCGCAGCGCCTGGCGCAGCAAGACACCATCGACATAATCACCCACGTCTATGCGCAAATCGTCCACAAGGACTACTACATGCAAGAGGAGGACGATAGGACGCTTGCCTTCTTGGAGCACAGGGAAACCTTGGACGACACTGTTCAGAAGCACGTTGAGCTCGCCGCCAACGCCGCTGCTCCTCACATGTCGGTTGGTGACCCGGCGCACTAGGGCGTGAGGATGTCGTTGAACGTTGATGGATCCGTATGTATTTTTATCTTTCCGTCAAATCCATGTAGTAGTATATGATACTACAGTAATTATCTTACCTTTGGCATCAACTTCATAATTTTCATACGTACTCCATGCATGAACGACGCCAGAACCAAACTTCTCATTACTCTAGGCAAAATCGTTATCTTCTATCTATTGGTCGCGCCATGGAGCAGAACCAAATTTTACAAGTTACGAGTTCAAAAGGAAAAGGCTGTCGTGTTCGTGTCGCACCCCCACACGGTTGGTTCGGCATGCCGCTCAAGCGGGAATTATGCGTGCGTTGTTGCATTTTCACTTACAAGTGGGACCGCAGTTGAGCAAACCGACTATCGGCAAACCCCCACCCCGCCCACCGTGTGATGGCTGAGAAAACAGGAGGGAGAAGAGATGGTTGTAGCATGGACTCCAAGAAAATTGGTGTCGGATGGGACTCGTGTTGGTGGCGTGTGTCGTACTGCTAGACGTGAATGCTAGTTATGGCCCATGCCACCCCACTATATCGAGCCTATATCGAGGTACGTAAAACAAATTTCATGCAGTCCGTGCTTAGCCCTCCTCTATCTCTCTTCTCAGCCAGCCAGCGGACGCGCGGAGCCCATCGTCTATTTGCTCACATGCGGCCCCATATGTCCGGGAAAACGCAAGAGGACCCACTGAACCTGTACATCTTTCACCTCGACATGCTGGTGATGGAAAACAAATCCAATAAAGATCTTCGGTGGCCGCTTTTGGAGTTACTCAAGAGTAGTGAGATTCTATTTACAGTTTAACCCAAGATGCACATCTCGTGGCTTCAACTACCACTCTATTTTCTTTCATGACATGACCTGGATGCTGGATGTCCCACGTGTCGGCAAAAGGAGGAAGAACCCGACCAAATCTTCAGTTTTGCTCTCGGATTAGACTAGTTGTGCTAACTTAAAAATTTTATTGTGTACTCCCTCCGTTCCAAAATACTTGACTTCCATTTGTCCAAAAATGGATGTACCTATATACTAAGGCATGTCTAGATACATATATATTTTTACAAATAGAAGGCATGTATTCTGCAACGGAGGGAGTAGAATGGATGCAAGTTTTTGTATTGGGAAGAAGAGTACATCCATATATTGATAGAGCGCATTTTAGTAGATGTTCTATCACTTTTAGCTAGCACAGACGCAAGATCGAGCCTCCACAGATCAACAATGAATGCATCAAGAAGGCACTAATCCAACTTACAGGAGTAGTAAAATGTATTCTTGTGGTTCTTGTTTGCTTTGATCTTGCTTTTCTAGTCAAAATTATCGTTGGAGTTCGTGCAAAACGGAGGTGCGTTTGGGGTCGTGCGTTGGAGTTGGCCTTACAAATGGGACCGCAGTTAAGGAAACCAACTATCGGCAAACCCCCACCTCGCCCGCCGTGCGATGGCTGAAGTTAGAGAAACGACGAGGTTGAAGAGATTGCTCTAGCACGGACTCCAAGAAATAATATGGTGTCAGATGGATGTCGTGGTGGTGGCGTGTGCCGTACTCCTGGACGTGAATGCCTGTTCTGGCCCATGCCACCCTACTACTCCTACTATATAGTACTAGTATCGAGGATTCGAGGTGCTAGTTACGTACAGCGAACACATTAACATATGGCTAGAGTAAAAACACCTGCCCGACGCGCGAAGCATGTGAAGCTAGTACAAATAGTGTACTACTATTGTTGCTTGGCCTCATCCGATAACCTGTTGCAATGCACGTACAATTATGTATTCGGAAAATATTTTTTTGCCTCGTCGCACCACTCACTCAGAGAAGCGACTAGAAAGCCATTCATAAATTTAGTAAGTTTATCACAGGCATATCATTTTATTACATACAACAGGTCATCAACCCACATCGGCAATGAGGATACATTATAAATACTAAAGTTTTCACCACACAACAAATAACAAGCAATGAAATGAACTTCAACTCAGCCATTCCTCGGTGTTGGAAACGCTTGCTTTGAACCACAAGTGATTCTCTAGGACGGTCCATCGATTGTCGATCTGGAAACCAATGCAGGACTGATCATCCAGGCTGAAGCGGCCTACTATATCAGTACCAGGGTAGGGAACCACCGAAATGTCTGAGGTATAGACACAGTTGCTTCTCATAAATGGTATTGTTAATGTTGTGTCCACAGTAGTTGGATCGCCTTTCACCATCATCGGATAGTTTCGTCCAAGGAAGGGCGAGTTTTCTCCAAGACTATCAATTTTGTACCAGGGAGAAGGAGTTGGCGCTAGCACACTAGTATCCATCCCGAATACCATGCAATGGGTGTTGGAATAGGTCTGGAGAGTGCGACCATGGGAGACTACACCTGCTTCCTTAGTAGTAACATCATCAGTGGGTTGTATACACACAAGAAGAGGTGATCCATCGGA
This sequence comes from Triticum dicoccoides, assembly GCF_002162155.2. NCBI lineage: Eukaryota > Viridiplantae > Streptophyta > Magnoliopsida > Poales > Poaceae > Triticum > Triticum dicoccoides. The sequence continues at coordinate 513,260,512 of NC_041386.1, forward strand.
ATTAGTTGCCAGGCGCCACTGAGTATATGGGTTTTGCTCGTCCTCACGCTCGTGATCATCACCATCGTCATCTCCCCCTTGGTTATAATTTTTTTCAAGTATAGGTGGTGGGATGTTCACAGGACCTTGGAAACGCAAGAAGAAGGTTAATTAGTAAAGGGAAACTTGCTAACCCGCATGAATGTGGATGAAACAATTATAATTACGGTGGAAGATAAACGTACAGAAACTACGTGGATCCCATGCAAAAACAGTGCCACGCGTGGTGGCAGCAAACACAAGGCCCTCGTATTGAATTGCATCACAGTACTCATCCGTGTACAGAAACTGATTTTTGAGCAATATCCATCGAGTCAAACCACGAAGGACGGCAACAAGCTTGTCGAAGATAGCAACAACTTGATAGTTGTTGTAATTCCAAGAGCGGTTGGGAACTCGACAAATTGCTATCTTTCGTAGAAGACAATCACCATGATCGTATTTGAATGTGCGTAGAATACCGGTGTGCTCAACCTCTGGGCAGTTTGCTAAGATTTTTGGAAGTGGAACCCGGTCACGAGTGTACACATTCACAAGTTCCCACTCGTAGTTGGACCCAATGTAAACAACCCAATCTCCATTTGCGCCCGCCCAAGCCTTGCCCTCAAGCGATGGCATCTTAACATCATATGTATCATTATCAAGCGGCATCAACTGGCACAGGGCGAGGCCTCCGTCGTGCCGGCGCCAGTCATCAGGGTCACAGCGAAGAAGATAGGGGAGATCAAACCGCTCCTTGACTCTTGGGTTCTTTGTAATGATGTTATTAGTTGAGTCGAGAATGGGCTTGAACGAACCTGCCATGCTAGCCGAGGTGATGACGTTGCACCGATCAATGAGTTCCTCCACCATGTCATCTTTTAGATCGGGGCAAGAATAACAGGGTCGTTTCCGGCCTGTTCCCTCCATGGAGAAGACGACCGAACAATGGCAGAAGAAAGGGTGAAGGGCTAAAGGAAAATGGAGGAGGGAGAGGAAGAGCATGCGACAGCAGTTCCAAATCGAGAGGGAAAGGCGAAGAGTCGGTGGACGATTGCGAGTTTGCCACGGTTCATGAAGAGGCGCCCCGGCCTACACGTCCGTTCGGAAATACTCCTACTACTCGCCGTCATGTCACTGATATGTTGGAATGGGACCACATGTCAACGAAACATGGTGTGTAATTTCTCGTGCAAAATGCGATCTGGCCGCGTTGGCCCGAGGTGCCGCATTAGTTATCGACCTTTATTTTTTTAATGGCGTGCCGATCAGTTTTGAAGCACGACTAACTGGCACTGTACACAGAGAAAATATAAACTACTCTACCACTACTCCACCTCCAGTACTAGTAGTATAAAAAAGATATATAGGTTGGAGCTTGAGCGCTTTCTTGCTAAGGGCTGCCCACTTGCTTCTCACACTACCACCCTCTCTCCAGATCTAAAAAAGACGGCCCCACTCTCCCTCCTCACCGGTGGTCACAGATCCGACGGGGAAGAAAAGGACGTGCAGTGTTGACGCACTCGTCGTCGGCGAGCGAGGTCACGCACTAACAACAAGGCCGTCCTCTTAGACCTAGCGCCCACGCAGGATTGCCTCCGTCCCCAAGCTTGTTGTCGTAGTGTGTGCAGAGGATGACGACCATGAGCGAAGCCACTTCCCGCCGATCCTCAGGTATGCTACCTCTTTTCGAACCATAACCTTGTTCTATTGCCCCATCTGCCACGTCGTTGCATGTGGATCTTTTTCCACTCCACCATCTTCCCAATTTGCTATCCTCTGCTCTGCTGGCCACGCGGACAAAAACCATAATATGCACTATTAAAGGAAACCCTACTTCATGCAGACTAATCCATGTCTGGGTTGAATAAGGAAAGGAAGGGAGACTATACTGTCCAAGAGAGTAGGCATCGAACCCGCATCTAGGTTGAAAAGGGGAAATCAGTAGCTAAGGAACGAGTCACGTGTCTCTTGGTTGAAGAAGGGTACAAAGGCATGACAACGCAATAGAGAATGACCAGGTCGACCGGTTTGTTGTCCTCGCATAGGAAAAAGGTGGCTAAAGAGAACAAAAATGGGACGTGATCCACATATGTTGCCTGGATATTTGTTGCTCTGGGCAACCATACCTCCCTCACCACTCTGCATTCGTGGAGGTACATTGTACTGGCGCGCCCACTGTCCGAATTGGCCTCCCATGCTCTTATTGCCACTTTTTTGTTGTTAGTATAACACCAGCAGTCAAGTCAAGCAATGCTACTACTAAAGTGATGCCACATTTAACTAATGCCGCTCTCAGTCTAATGCCACCCATAAATTTAAGCAATGCCATTTAATGTCACTGGATTATTTCAGGGTTAGCTGTTGATTGTGGATGTATTAAAGATTTTTCAGCTAAGGCATTCTAATGTTGTTGCACAACCAGTATACCAACGATGAAACTTGTTACTACCTTCAGATTTTTGCACTTTTAATGCTTATAGATTACATACCTCACTTTCATGAGATAAGTTGATTTCTTTTTGTATAGTGTCACCAAAATGCCAAGGCGCTGATGTCATTTTATTTTGGTTAAACTGCACAGACAATTATGAAGACAAGAGGAAAGGTCAAGAGTGGGCACCTCCTCCGGCTGTTCTCTTGAGGAGGTCTGTATGTTTGTCTCTAATGCATGTCGACTACATACCTGACATCATGATGTAATGTTAAGTCATTTCCTTTTGTACAGTGTCACTGGATTGTCAAGGCGGTGATGACATTTTATTTTAGTAGAACTGCACAAAATTTGCTTAAAAGAAGAGGAAAGGTCAGGAATGGCTCACTTTTCCATAAAAAACTATGTATGCCTTCTGACATCAGCCGCTGTTGCTTTATTTATTCCTTCAAACAGGTGGTTACACTACTAGGGAAAACCTTATACACAGAACATTAGCAGTAGCGTGGGCTAAAAACGCATGTTGGTGCTAATTAGCAGCAGCGCGGTGTTTTAAACCGCGCTACAGATACAGTTATAGCAGTAGCGCGCCCGAGTACAAAAGCGCTACTACTAAAATCCCCACGGCTTAGCCGATAGGCTACACATAGTAGTAGCGATCTACGTAGAACCGCGCTACCGCTACTTGTTTTGTAGCAGCGCGTTTACGAACAAAGGCGCTACTGCTAACGAAAATAAAATTAAATGGAAAGCAAAAAAAATAGAAGGAATAGCAGTAGCGCTTGTTAAGAAACGCGCTATAGCTACCGTAGCAGCAGCGCACTTCCTGGAACGCGCTACTGCTACTTTTAACTTAACCGCGTGGTTCGTTCTTCCCCCATGGCCACTTCCCCCAAATCTACTCCTCCGCTGTCGCTGCCCTGCATCGCCATCGGCCGCCACGTGCGACCCGTCGCTCTCCGCACACCCTCGATGCCGCCCCCGCCCCCGACCACGACCTCGACGCCACCCCTGACCCCGACCTCGGTGCCGCCCCTACATCGCCGCCCTTCGCCGTGCGCCCATCGCCCCGACCCCGACCCCGTCCTTGACCTCGACGCCGCGTGCCCCTCTCCCTAACTCCGCCAACGCCAGAGGTGAGCACGCCCTCCTCCTCCTCCTCCTCCCCTACCTCTGCCTAGCTAGGGTTCTTAGGGTTAAATTTCAGAGTTCATCTAATTAGTTAGGGTTCATCAAATTAGATGCTAATTATGGCAGTAGTTGTTAAATAGAATTAGTTTTAGAGTTCATCGAATTAGTTAGGTTTAAACTTTAGAGTTCATCAAATTAGTTAGGGTTAAATTCTAGAGTTCATCAAATTAGTTAGGGTTCATTAAATTTTAGAGTTCATCAAATTAGTTAGGGTTAAATTTTAGAGTCCATCAAATTAGTTAGGGTTCATTAAATTTTAGAGTTCATCAGTTAGGGTTAAATTTTAGAGTTCATCTAACTAGTTTTCGTTACTATTTTTAGTAAGTGTTTAATAGAATTAGTAAGAAAATTAATATAACTAGTTGAACAAGTTTATTTTTAGTAAAAACTAGTTTATTTTTATTCATAGTAAGTGCTTAATTGAACTAGTTGAGTTAATACAACTATTTTATTTTTAGTACAAAAATTAATAGAACTAGTTTACTTTTTTAGTTAAAGCAATTATTCCTGCATCGACGTTGACGATGCTTATCCCGCATCCTCGTCGTCGAGTCGGCAGAGGACACCTGCGTCACCAGATGGGTCATGTCCGGGACTGGGCTCCGCCGGGGTGGTACTGGGAGGCGCTACCTACCGGGGGGTGCAGGTTGGTGAGGAGTCAGCCCGTCGTTGACCCGAACCTTCTTTGGTGGCAGTCGCGTGGGCCAGTGACAGTCCAGAGGCTCGAGGACCCCGCGGAGGTGGTGCGTCACCATGTCAGTGAGGAGGACGCGCACGTCCGTCGCTACTTGTTTGCGTTGGAGCACAGGTTCTCCAATACCTGGCAGGTTCTCCAGGGATCTCACTGGAGCTATGATCCTGTGATGGTTCCTTCTCTGTGGGTGTCCATCGCCCGTATCGATACCCGTCGTTCGCTAGGGTTTTAGTTGTATTAGTGATGTTATGTGTATGATACTATTCGGGGTGTATTAGTGATAATATTCGATGATGTACGGACGCATGAGATGATTTACTTTTGCTTATTGAATGCATGCTAATTTGAATACTTACTTATTTTATGATTTGGTTTTGCTTATTGAATGCTCATGTCAATATGAGTCCTATAAGATATTTTTGAAGTGTATATCTTCTGTTTCTCAAATAGAATATGTGTTTGCCCAAGTGGCCGGTCATGTTTGCAGGTTACATCTCCGAGTGGCCTATGTTTTGCTGGAGTGTTGATTCATTTCCATTTCGGCAAATTTCAGGCGCTTGATATGTCCTATTTTAGCAAAGGTTATGCCGGATTTTTCCGTGAATTTTTGCATGACTTGTGCCAGAATATGTAGGAAATATCGAGTGTCCCGGATTTGTGTGTTGAGTATCCTGGTAGTTGTCTTCGATCGATTTTCAATTAATGTTTCTGAAGGAAATATGCCCTAGAGGCAATAATAAAGTTATTATTTATTTCCTTATATCATGATAAATGTTTATTATTCATGCTAGAATTGTATTAACCGGAAACATAATACATGTGTGAATACATAGACAAACAGAGTGTCACTAGTATGCCTCTACTAGACTAGCTCGTTAATCAAAGATGGTTATGTTTCCTAACCATGGACAAAGAGTTGTTATTTGATTAACGGGATCACATCATTAGGTGAATGATCTAATTGACATGACCCATTCCATTACCTTAGCACCCGATCGTTTAGTATGTTGCTATTGCTTTCTTCATGACTTATACATGTTCCTATGACTATGAGATTATGCAACTCCCGTTTACCGGAGGAACACTTTGTGTGCTACCAAACATCACAATGTAACTGGGTGATTATAAAGGTGCTCTACAGGTGTCTCCAAAGGTACATGTTGGGTTGGCGTATTTCGAGATTAGGATTTGTCACTCCGATTGTTGGAGAGGTATCTCTGGGCCCTCTCGGTAATACACATCACATAAGCCTTGCAAGCATTGCAACTAATGAGTTAGTTGTGAGATGATGGATTACGGAACGAGTAAAGAGACTTGCCGGTAACAAGATTGAACTAGGTATTAAGATACCGACGATCGAATCTCGGGAAAGTAACATACCGAAGACAAAGGGAACAACATATGTTGTTATGCGGTCTGACCGATAAAGATCTTCGTAGAATATGTAGGAGCCAATATGAGCATCCAGGTTCCGCTATTGGTTATTGACCGGAGACGTGTCTCGGTCATGTCTACATTGTTCTCGAACACGTAGGGTCCGCACGCTTAAGGTTTCGATGATAGTTATATTATGAGTTTATGAGTTTTGATGTACCGAAGGAGTTCGGAGTCCCGGATGGGATTGGGGACATGACAAGGAGTCTCGAAATGGTCGATACATAAAGATTGATATATTGGAAGCCTATATTTGGATATCGGAAGTGTTCCGGGTGAAATCGGGATTTTACCGGAGTACCGGGAGGTTACCGGAACCCCCCGGGAGGTATATGGGCCTTAGTGGGCCTTAGTGGAAGAGAGGAGAGGTGGCCAGAGCTGGGTCGCGCGCCCCTCCCCCCTAGTCCGAATAGAAAAAGGAGAGGGGGGCGGCGCCCCCCTCTTCCTTCTCTCTCTCATCTTTTCCCCCTCCCGAATCCTATTCCAACTAGGAAAGGGGGGAATCCTACTCCCGGAGGGAGTAGGACTCCTCCTGGCACGCCCTCTCCTGGCCGGTCGCACCCCCCCTTTGATCCTTTATATACGGAGGCAAGGGTCACCCCTAGAGACACAAGTTGATCCACGTGATCATATTCTTAGCCGTGTGCGGTGCCCCCTTCCACCATAGTCCTCGATAATATTGTAGCGGTGCTTAGGCGAAGCCCTACGACGGTAGTACATCAAGATCATCACCACGCCGTCGTGCTGACGAAACTCTTCCCCGACACTTTGCTGGATCGGAGTCCGGGGATCATCATCGAGTTGAACGTGTGCTAGAACTCGGAGGTGCCGTAGTTTCGGTGCTTGATCGGTCAGGCCGTGAAGACGTACGACTACATCAACCACGTTGTGCTAACGCTTCCGTTGTCGATCTACAAGGGTACATAGATCACACTCTCCCCTCTTGTTGCTATGCATCACCATGATCTTGCGTGTGCGTAGGAATTTTTTTGAAATTACTACGTTCCCCAACAGTGGTATCAAAGCCTAGGTTTTATGTGTTGACGTTATTTGCACGAGTAGAACACAAGTGAGTTGTGGGCGATATAAGTCATACTGCTTACTAGCATGTCATACTTTGGTTCGGTGGTATTGTTGGACGAAGCGGCCCGGACCGACATTACGCGTACGCTTACGCGAGACCGGTTCTCCCGACGTGCTTTGCACAAAGGTGGCTAGCGGGTGACAGTTTCTCCAACTTTAGTTGAACCGAGTGTGGCTACGCCCGGTCCTTGCGAAGGTTAAAACAGCACCAACTTGACAAACTATCGTTGTGGTTCTGATGCGTAGGTAAGATTGATTCTTGCTTAAGCCCGTAGCAGCCACGTAAAACTTGCAACAACAAAGTAGAGGACGTCTAACTTGTTTTTGCAGGGCATGTTGTGATGTGATATGGTCAAGACATGATGCTAAATTTTATTGTATGAGATGATCATGTTTTGTAACCGAGTTATCGGCAACTGGCAGGAGCCATATGGTTGTCGCTTTATTGTATGCAATGCAATCGCGCTGTAATGCTTTACTTTATCACTAAGCGGTAGCGATAGTCGTGGAAGCATAAGATTTGCGAGACGACAACGATGCTACGATGGAGATCAAGGTGTCGCGCCGGTGACGATGGTGATCATGACGGTGCTTCGAAGATGGAGATCACAAGCACAAGATGATGATGGCCATATCATATCACTTATATTGATTGCATGTGATGTTTATCTTTTATGCATCTTATCTTGCTTTGATTGACGGTAGCATTATAAGATGATCTCTCACAAATTATCAAGAAGTGTTCTCCCTGAGTATGCACCGTTGCGAAAGTTCTTCGTGCTGAGACACCACGTGATGATCGGGTGTGATAGGCTCTATGTTCAAATACAACGGGTGCAAAACAGTTGCACACGCGGAATACTCAGGTTATACTTGACGAGCCAAGCATATACAGATATGGCCTCGGAACACGGAGACCGAAAGGTCGAGCGTGAATCATATAGTAGATATGATCAACATAGTGATGTTCACCAATGAAGCTACTCCATCTCACGTGATGATCGGACATGGTTTAGTTGATTTGGATCACGTAATCACTTAGAGGATTAGAGGGATGTCTATCTAAGTGGGAGTTCTTTAAGTAATATGATTAATTGAACCTAAATTTATCATGAACTTAGTACCTGATAGTATCTTGCTTATTCATGTTTGATTGTAGATAGATGGCCCGTGCTGTTGTTCCGTTGAATTTTAATGCGTTCCTTGAGAAAGCAAAGTTGAAAGATGATGGTAGCAATTACACGGACTGGGTCCATAACTTGAGGATTATCCTCATTGCTGCACAGAAGAATTACGTCCTGGAAGCACCGCTGGGTGCCAGGCCTGCTGCTGGAGCAACACCAGATGTTATGAACGTCTGGCAGAGCAAAGCTGATGACTACTCGATAGTTCAATGTGCCATGCTTTACGGCTTAGAATCGGGACTTCAACGACGTTTTGAACGTCATGGAGCATATGAGATGTTCCAGGAGTTGAAGTTAATATTTCAAGCAAATGCCCGGATTGAGAGATATGAAGTCTCCAATGAGTTCTATAGCTACAAGATGGAGGAGAACAGTTCTGTCAGTGAGCATATACTCAAAATGTCTGGGTATAATAATCACTTTCAATTGGGAGTTAATCTTCCAGATGATTGCGTCATTGACAGAATTCTCCAATCACTGCCACCAAGCTACAAGAGCTTCGTGATGAACTATAATATGCAAGGGATGAATAAGACTATTCCCGAGCTCTTCGCAATGCTGAAAGCTGCGCAGGTAGAAATCAAGAAGGAGCATCAAGTGTTGATGGTCAACAAGACCACTAGTTTCAAGAAAAAGGGCAAAGGGAAGAAGAAGGGGAACTTCAAAAAGAACAGCAAGCAAGTTGCTGCTCAAGAGAAGAAACCCAAACCTGGACCTAAGCCTGAAACTGAGTGCTTCTACTGCAAGCAGACTGGTCACTGGAAGCGGAACTGCCTCAAGTATTTGGCCGATAAGAAGGATGGCAAGGTGAACAAAGGTATATGTGATATACATGTTATTGATGTGTACCTTACTAATGCTCGCAGTAGCACCTGGGTATTTTATACTGGTTCTGTTGCTAATATTTGCAACTCGAAACAGGGACTACGGATTAAGCGAAGATTGGCTAAGGACGAGGTGACGATGCGCGTGGGAAATGGTTCCAAAGTCGATGTGATCGCAGTCGGCACGCTACCTCTACATCTACCTTCGGGATTAATATTAGACCTAAATAATTGTTATTTGGTGCCAGCGTTAAGCATGAACATTATATCTGGATCTTGTTTGATGTGAGACGGTTATTCATTTAAATCAGAGAATAATGGTTGTTCTATTTACATGAGTAGTATCTTTTATGGTCATGCACCCTTAAAGCGTGGTCTATTCTTATTAAATCTCGATAGTAGTGACACACATATTCATAGTGTTGAAACCAAAAGATGTAGAGTTGATAATGATAGTGCAACTTATTTGTGGCACTGCCGTTTAGGTCATATCGGTATAAAGCGCATGAAGAAACTCCATACTGATGGGCTTTTGGAACCACTTGATTATGAATCACCTGGTACTTGCGAACTGTGCCTTATGGGTAAGATGACAAAAACACTGTTCTCCGGTACTATGGAGAGAGTAACAGATTTGTTAGAAATCATACATACAGATGTATGTGGTCCGATGAATGTTGAGGCTCGTGGCGGATATCATTATTTTCTCACCTTCACAGATGACTTAAGCAGATATGGGCATATCTACTTAATGAAACACAAGTCTGAAATGTTTGAAAAGTTCAAAGAATTTCAGAGTGAAGTTGAAAATCATTGTAACAAGAAAATAAAATTCCTACGATCTGATCGTGGAGGAGAATATTTGAGTTACGAGTTTGGTGTACATTTGAAACAATGTGGAATAGTTTCGCAACTCATGCCACCCGGAACACCACAGCGTAATGGTGTGTCCGAACGTCGTAATCGTACTTTACTAGATATGGTACGATCTATGATGTCTCTTACTGATTTACCGCTATTGTTTTGGGGATACGCTCTAGAGACGGCCGCATTCATGTTAAATAGGGCACCATCAAAATCCGTTGAGATGACGCCTTATGAACTGTGGTTTGGCAAGAAACCAAAGTTGTCGTTTCTGAAAGTTTGGGGCTGCGATGCTTATGTGAAAAAGCTTCAACTTGATAAGCTCGAACCCAAATCGGAAAAATATGTCTTCATAGGACATCCAAAGGAAACTATTGGATACACCTTCTATCACAGATCCGAAGGCAAGACTTTTGTTGCTAAATTCGGAAACTTTCTGGAGAAGGAGTTTCTCTTGAAAGAAGTGAGTGGGAGGAAAGTAGAACTTGACAAGGTAACTGTACCTACTCCCTTATTGGAAAGTAGTACATCACAGAAATCTGTTTCTGTGACACCTACACCAATTAGTGAGGAAGCTAATGATAATGATCATGAAACTTCAGAACAAGATACTACTGAACCTCGTAGATCAACCAGAGTGAGATCCGTGCCAGAATGGTACGGTAATCCTGTTCTGGAAGTCATGCTACTAGATCATGATGAACCTACGAACTATGAAGAAGCGATGGTGAGCCCAGATTCCGCAAAATGGCTTGAAGCCATGAAATCTGAGATGGGATCCATGTATGAGAACAAAGTATGGACTTTGGTTGACTTGCCCAATGATCGGCAAGAAATTGAGAATAAATGGATCTTCAAGAAGAAGACGGACGCTGACGGTAATATTACTGTCTACAAAGCTCGAATTGTCGCAAAAGGTTTTCGGCAAGTTCAAGGGATTGACTACGATGAGACCTTCTCACCCGTAGCGATGCTTAAGTCTGTCCGAATCATGTAGCAATTGCCGCATTTTATGATTATGAAATTTGGCAGATGGATGTCAAAACTGCATTCCTGAATGGATTTTTGGAAGAAGAGTTGTATATGATGCAACCAGAAGGTTTTGTCGATCCAAAGGGAGCTAACAAAGTGTGCAAGCTCCAGCGATCCATTTATGGACTGGTGCAAGCCTCTCGGAGTTGGAATAAACGCTTTGATAGTGTGATCAAAGCATTTGGTTTTATACAGACTTTTGGAGAAGCCTGTATTTACAAGAAAGTGAGTGGGAGCTCTGTAGCATTTCTGATATTATATGTGGATGACATATTACTAATTGGAAATGATATAGAATTTTTGGATAGCATAAAGGGATACTTGAATAAGAGTTTTTCAATGAAAGACCTCAGTGAAGCTGCTTACATATTAGGCATTAAGATCTATAGAGATAGATCAAGACGCTTAATTGGACTTTCACAAAGCACATACCTTGACAAAGTTTTGAAGAAGTTCAAAATGGATCAAGCAAAGAAAGGGTTCTTGCCTGCGTTACAAGGTGTGAAGTTGAGTCAGACTCAATGCCCGACAACTGCAGAAGATAGAGAGAAAATGAAAGATGTTCCCTATGCTTCAGCCATAGGCTCTATCATGTATGCAATGTTGTGTACCAGACCTGATGTGTGCCTTGCTATAAGTCTAGCAGGAAGGTACCAAAGTAATCCAGGAGTGGATCACTGGACAGCGGTCAAGAACATCCTGAAATACCTGAAAAGGACTAAGGATATGTTTCTCGTTTATGGAGGTGACAAAGAGCTAATCGTAAATGGTTACGTCGATGCGAGCTTTGACACTGATCCGGACGATTCTAAATCGCAAACTGGATATGTATTTACATTAAACAGTGGAGCTGTCAGTTGGTGCAGTTCTAAACAAAGCGTCGTGGCGGGATCTACGTGTGAAGCAGAATACATAGCTGCTTCGGAAGCAGCAAATGAAGGAGTCTGGATGAAGGAGTTCATATCCGATCTAGGTGTCATACCTAGTGCATCGGGTCCAATGAAAATCTTTTGTGACAATACTGGTGCAATTGCCTTGGCAAAGGAATCTAGATTTCACAAGAGAACCCGGGATCTAGTCTAGGTGGGAGACATAGAGATTTGCAAGATACATACGGATCTGAATTTAGCAGACCCATTGACTAAGCTTCTTCCACAAGCAAAACATGATCAGCACCAAGGCTCCATGGGTGTTAGAATCATTACTGTATAATCTAGATTATTGACTCTAGTGCAAGTGGAAGACTGAAGGAAATATGCCCTAGAGGCAATAATAAAGTTATTATTTATTTCCTTATATCATGATAAATGTTTATTATTCATGCTAGAATTGTATTAACCGGAAACATAATACATGTGTGAATACATAGACAAACAGAGTGTCACTAGTATGCCTCTACTAGACTAGCTCGTTAATCAAAGATGGTTATGTTTCCTAACCATGGACAAAGAGTTGTTATTTGATTAACGGGATCACATCATTAGGTGAATGATCTGATTGACATGACCCATTCCATTAGCTTAGCACCCGATCGTTTAGTATGTTGCTATTGCTTTCTTCATGACTTATACATGTTCCTATGACTATGAGATTATGCAACTCCCGTTTATCGGAGGAACACTTTGTGTGCTACCAAACGTCACAACGTAACTGCGTGATTATAAAGGTGCTCTACAGGTGTCTCCAAAGGTACATGTTGGGTTGGCGTATTTCGAGATTAGGATTTGTCACTCCGATTGTCGGAGAGGTATCTCTGGGCCCTCTCGGTAATACACATCACATAAGCCTTGCAAGCATTGCAACTAATGAGTTAGTTGTGAGATGATGTATTACGGAACGAGTAAAGAGACTTGCCGGTAACGAGATTGAACTAGGTATTAAGATACCGACGATCGAATCTCGGGCAAGTAACATACCGAAGACAAAGGGAACAACATATGTTGTTACGCGGTCTGACCGATAAAGATCTTCGTAGAATATGTAGGAGCCAATATGAGCATCCAGGTTCCGCTATTGGGTATTGACCGGAGACGTGTCTCGGTCATGTCTACATTGTTCTCGAACCCGTAGGGTCCGCACGCTTAAGGTTTCGATGACAGTTATATTATGAGTTTATGAGTTTTGATGTACCGAAGGAGTTCGGAGTCCCGGATGGGATCGGGGACATGACGAGGAGTCTCGAAATGGTCGAGACATAAAGATTGATATATTGGAAGCCTATATTTGGATATCGGAAGTGTTCCGGGTGAAATCGGGATTTTACCGGAGTACCGGGAGGTTACCGGAACCCCCCGGGAGGTATATGGGCCTTAGTGGGCCTTACTAGAAGAGAGGAGAGGTGGCCAGAGCTGGGCCACGCGCCCCTCCCCCCCCTAGTCCGAATAGGACAAGGAGAGGGGGGCGGCGCCCCCCTTCCTTCTCTCTCTCATCTTTTCCCCCTCCTGAATCCTATTCCAACTAGGAAAGGGGGGAATCCTACTCCCGGAGGGAGTAGGACTCCTCCTGGCACGCCCTCTCCTGGCCGGCCGCACCCCCCCTTTGATCCTTTATATACGGAGGCAAGGGGCACCTCTAGAGACACAAGTTGATCCACGTGATCATATTCTTAGCTGTGTGCGGTGCCCCCTTCCACCATAGTCCTCGATAATATTGTAGCGGTGCTTAGGCGAAGCCCTGCGACGGTAGTACATCATGATCGTCACCACGCCGTCGTGCTGACGGAACTCTTCCCCGACACTTTGCTGGATCGGAGTCCGGGGATCGTCATCGAGCTGAACGTGTGCTAGAACACGGAGGTGCCGTAGTTTCGGTGCTTGATCGGTCGTGCCGTGAAGACGTACGACTACATCAACCACGTTGTGCTAATGCTTCCGTTGTCGATCTACAAGGGTACGTAGATCACACTCTCCCCTCTCGTTGCTATGCATCACCATGATCTTGCGTGTGCGTAGGAATTTTTTTGAAATTACTACGTTCCCCAACAGTTTCAACTATGAACATAGGAAATGTCTGATGACGAAAAGGATTTTGGTATTTGCAAGTACTGCGAAGACGAGTGCGGCCTGTGCGACGGAATCTTCCTAGATGATGATAGGCGCTTCAGCATCAAGCTGGACGAGAACTTCGAAGTGGATATAGTAAGTCACAACGGCAAGTCTTTTTTCATAACTAAGCATGACATCTCCTTCATTTGCTTCAACTTATAATTTATTTTTTTTACTATTCTACTAGCGTATCCCCTGCCATGCAAGAGTTTTTGTCTTGGATAAGATAGGTTTCAGTCGTACTATGGAGGTAAAGAAAGTTTACTTGAAGACCGAGCATGGTTATATTTTCCACGCAAAATTATACAACGAAGACAACTAGACCTATTTTGGATGCAAAACTTGGCGAGCACTATGCAAGACTTATGCATTTGAGCCTGATATGGTTATCACCTTTGATATTCGTCCGGGAGATGATATTGAAGGTAATACCGACATCTGGGTCGATGTGCAGACGCCTCTAGTTATACCATTATGTGAGTTTCTTAACCATATTTATGTCTTTGATATTGTTTATTCAAAAATAGTTGACAACTAATTTCTATTGTCAGCTAATTTCCGTTCAAGCAAACATGACCAGCGCTTAGTAGACAGGACCTACTACTGTCCCGGGGCTGAACTAAACTGCGAGGAGCTAAGTCATTATGTTTCATGGCTTCAGGATCTTGATACTGTCAAGACAAATTTTCTTCTTGCACTTAGAAATGTTAGTACTGAAAACGTGCGACCAATAGTGTTTGTACTGAACTACGGTCACATCTATTTAGCAAAGATGGTAAGATTTTTACTATTTGTCCTCAGTTCATCTTTTGCATACATTATTTTTTAAGCTAAACTTCATTGCTAAGTATGTTACTATATGATGTTCTTCAACAGGGACTCCCGATGAATGTTGTGGCTGATTGGATCGAGACTAAAGGTACCATGAATATTGTTAGCTTACGGCTAAGATATCCTACAATGCACTTTAGTGCATTCAGGATTTCTAATAGCAAGGAATGCTTAATAGTGAAAGACTGGAGCAAAATTGTGAATGATCCCAGAGAAGTACTAGGGGGCAGCAATCAAAAGCGCAGCCCACGATTAGGGACAGGTTCATCTGCATGCTCCAACTTGATGAAGGAGGAGTCCTATACATGTTTTATGTTATTTTACCTGAGAGAGAGCAGCAGGAGTGATTAGCTAGCTAGAAATGAGTTTGAAGATGATGATGTGCTACACTATGACTATGATGATTAAATAGCTAGTGTTCATGGTAATGACTATGATGATTATTATTAGCTAGTGTTGGTGGTGATTAGATAGCTATCGCATCTAGTGTTGGTGGTGATTAGCTAGCTAGAATGAGTTTGAAGATGATGATGTGCTACACTATGACTATGGCGATTAAATAAATATTGTTGGTGGTAATGACTATGATGATGATTAAATAGCTTGTGCTGGCGGATTAGATTCAAGTGGAGGCAACATGTGGTGCACATCAAAAGTACTACTAGTCCAAACTAGATCAAGTTTGGATTAGTAGTATACTTTTGACATGCACCACATATTGCCTCCACTTGAACCTAATCCACCTTCATTTGACACACTGTTATGGACATAATGATATAAACCTCATAATTGGTATTGTACCAAAATTTGTATAACGTCGTATAAATACACTAAAAATGAAAAAAGAGTACTAGTAGCGATGGATAAGAAACACGCTACAACTAGCTAGATTAGCAGCAGCGCGGGACAGAACAAGCACTGCCGCTATGTGTCTTAGTAGTAGCGCCTGCCGCACACGCTAGTGCTAAGTAATAGCTGTAGCGCCTTATTGGTAGCGCGGCTGCCCATGCTACTAGTGGGATTTAAACCCGCGCTACTACTAGGGTTTTCCCTAGTAGTGTTAGAAACAGTCTTGCTACCTTTTCCCATTAAGAAATTGGAATGCTTATATTTGTGAGTCTATGCTTCAACTAGTGCCACTTTTAGAGTAATCACACTTTCAATATCTATGCAAACAGGGATGCTCGATTTTAGTGGAACTGCACAAAAAGTCCAACTGGTTCAACATTAGGAGCATGTTTTTTCCAAACCTTTATATCCAATTGGTGGCACTATGAGCTGTTCATTACGAAGGTACGTGGTTTGCTACTATCTTGCTACTCTTTTTGTACTGTCATTAGATAGTAATACTAGCATGTGAATTTATTGGCAGGGTGGACCTACATTGGAGGTGCAGGACAGGATTCAATGATTGGATGCTCAATTTTAGTTGTATCGATTTCACCTCTTCCATCACCGCGAACATGGATATCCTTGGTCTGATGAAGAATAGGTGCTATATTTCTGCTCTGAACCAGCAAATCAATTCAGTATGAAATTGTCCAGGGCAAAACATAACTGTATCAAATTGTCCAGTGCAGAACATGACAGATGCTAAGCGGAAGAGACATGTTTAAACCGAAAATACAAGGTGTGGTATATGTTTACTAGCTGCTTGATATTTGTGCAGACAGAGATGTTTGCCCGTTGCTATTTGGAAAACAAACAAAGTGCTCGCAATTTTGGTTGAACTGAACAAGAGAATAGTATAGTCACTGCATGCAGTGCCATTTGAAAATAGACACAGAAAGATTGGATAGTCACTTCATGGACTGCAGAAAAGTAGTAATGTACTATTTATTGGCCAACACTAGGTGCTTCATTGCTTTGGTCTGATTATACAATGGGCATCATTTTGCCTAAGTTAAAGTTTGTATTCCGAAAATAGTCTCGCCGTGTGATCGAGAGAAGATCAAACATATTGCAGTGGATGTTCCTCCATCATGTGTGGTTCATTCTCATGGTTCCAGCTGTTGGTGAAACCACTTACATTTGCAAGAGGAATTGTAGACTTCACAAACAAATTTCTCTTTCAGTATGTACTGAATGTTGGCCAAGAGAAGCATCCATGTTAGTAGGAAGAACAGATGTTTTTTCTAGATCTTTGCTTTTGGAGCTACATATTTGTATATGATCTGTGAATCGTTGAGATGCATTAACATGTTGATCTTATGTATGGGAATCGTACTAGTTAGTTTTAGTTGCGATGCAAGATCCGAAGTAGTTGATCTTTGCTTTTGGAGCTACATATTTGTATATGATCTGTGAATCATTGAGATGCATTAACAGTTACTTATTTCTGTTTGCTCAGTGTTTACAAGTTACCGGTCGATCACTAGCTAGCCTACAAATGCGCTCCTGGCAGTTTTATTTGCGACGCAAGATGCGAAGTGGCAGTTTTTTGAATAAAAATGCCTACCTCTGAAGAAACTGACAGGCTACACTATTGATCCTACACGGATAAAAGTGCCTACCTCTGAAGAAACTGACAAGCTACACTATCGATCCTACACGGATAAATAGCGGATCACGCACGTACTACCTCCTTTCCGGTTTGCAGGGCTCAATTCAAGAAACGACCTACTCGATCCTACACGAATAAATAGCAGATCATGCACGTACTAGTACCTCCTTTCCGGTTTGCAGGGCTTAATTCAAACCTCTCACCAACCAAGGTACTCCCTCCGTCCGGGATTTATTAGTCTCGTGAGCAAAGCAGCAAGACCAAGGCATGGCAATAATTAACGGCATGCAGAAGTTTAAGCCTAATTAATTCCAGCGATTTAAGTGATGCATGTGTGCCCTCGACTGCGACTCGTTGCATGCCGCTTCGCGTACTGCCTGCGAGCGGTTCTGAGTGCCTGCATGCAGCCGGCCGTAATTAAGGCAGCTAACTGATGCGAAAAAAGATACGCTTTAAATCTGTGGAATCATTATTGACAAGGAGGGAGATGATTCGACTACACTCATTTGACCGCCATGCCGGCGTGCGACCCAGACGGGATGGGATGGCACAGTCATAATTTTAGTTTCTCTAGTTTTCCACGGCAAGCTGGCGCGCTAAGCCATTATGCATTGAATTCCGATGACCGTCGCGCTACCTTCCGCCTATAAGTACTGTTTACCGGCCTTCTCAGGTGCCACCGTGACCCAACTCGCCATATCCTCATAATCCCCCACCGGCCCGACGTCGCTCGCCATGTCCGCCATGCCCCCGCCCGTCCGCGGTAGGCGACGCCGGAGGCGGTCACCGTCAGAACTAGTGTTCGGGTTTTCACCGGAAGGTAGATGGATGGATGGAGGCATTCTATCTGTCTTTAGATGGCAATGCAGAGATCGAGGAGTTGTTGTATCACGATCGCATGGCGGAGGAGCAGGAGTTGTTGGAGCGCGACCGCCTGGCGGAGGAGCAGCGTATCGCCGATTTGCGCCGCCAGCGGGACATGGAGTAGCAGCGCACCGACACTCTGAGTTGCGAGCAGAGCGCCCACAACTGGGCCGACTACGTGGAGGCCGGCACCCGGCAAATAGCCCTGGAGGCTGTCGGGCACGCACGCATTCGCGACGCCGATTTTTACTACCAGCTCGTCAAGTGGGTTTCCCGCTTGGAAGCCCAGCTTCAGTGGACCACGCCGGCATGGAAATGGCCAATGCGCGCGAGCAACGCGCCCTATCGCACCTCTGGCAAGTCCGAGGCGAGGCGGAGGACGCCGGTGCCGGCGTTTAGCATGGACAGCAGATGGCGGCCGACATCATCTAGTTAGCTAAGAGTAAGTTAGTACTTGTACGCTACTAGAGTGTTAGTGGGAGTAGATAGTTAACTTGGCTATGATGGTTGTCAACGTGGAAGTTCAGTACTCTATATGTGGATCAGACCTGTTACTTTTCTCTAAATGTTGAACTTTCCATTTGAACGTATGGAATGGGTTGTTACTTTTTTTAAATGGGTTGTATTTGTCCTCCACGGTTTAGAGGCTGACTTGTGGGCCTAGCAAGTTGACGCGTACACAATCAGGAGATGATTGTATGTGGAGAGGATGATAGCAGGGACCCGCCAAGGTCATGGTAGTACGCAAGCAAGTGCCTCCTTATTTCAAGCCAATAAAAAATGGCTCCTCCTGGTGGATTTCTGACATCTGGGTCCCATGCCATTGTCAATGTAGTCAATAAACGAGAGAATTGCACAACAAGCGGCTGACACCAGGGACCCGGCAGCTCGCCCAGTTATTTTTGTTTTGGGTTAATTTGATAAATGCCACTCCAAATCTGGTGTATCCGAGAAATGCCACTGCAATTTCCAAACTTTGAAAAATGCCATTTCATGCCATTTCTAGTGGCATTTTTCGAAGTCTGGAGTGCGTTTTTCAAAGTTTGCAAACTGCAGTGGCATTTTTCAAAGTGTGCAAAAATTGCAGTGGCATTTTTCAAAGTTTGGAAATTGCAGTGGCATTTTTATGAATCGCCATAATTGGAGTGGCACTTATCTAATTTGTTTTTGAGACGGAAGCAGGGTGTCAACTGGGCTGTGTGGGACACTCTGGCCTGTCTAGACAACCTTTTCTTTTATGTTTACCATAGACCAGCCCAGTAGTTTTTTTTCTTTCTGAAAATGGCTAGCCCAGTTCTTTTGTGATTTGTCAAGTAAGTCGCTTTATCAGGCCTGTTGGGCTGCAAGTTGTCACATCCTAGTTAGCCATGCATTAGAGTGTTGCATCATGTCTACTTTTTCATCAGAAACTTGAAATGGGGATGACAGAACCCCCAGTCCCCTCTGAAACCAACTAGGGTTTACTAAAAAACTTTTCAATGAACCTGAAATGCCCTTCTAAAATGCCCATCATTTTTGTCTTGGTTCAGAACCTCTGCCAAAAGTGGTGCACATTTTCCTACGCCATCTTAGAGTTTTTGAATTAAGTCA
Source organism: Triticum dicoccoides (assembly GCF_002162155.2). NCBI lineage: Eukaryota > Viridiplantae > Streptophyta > Magnoliopsida > Poales > Poaceae > Triticum > Triticum dicoccoides. The sequence goes on from NC_041386.1 coordinate 513,280,102, forward strand.
TAAATATTTGAATTTGGGCATTTAAAATTATATAAAATATTTAAATGCTCAAATATCTCCAAACTAAAATGTTTCATGTTGGAAATAATCCAACTATGGACCAGGAGTAATTTGGTGATTTTAGGAGTTGCCTAAGTATTTTATTTAATTCAACAAAGTTGCAGAAGTATTAAAAAAAAGAACAGAAACAGAAGAAAAAGGGAAAACTTACCTGGCGCCACCACAGGCCCACCAGCCAGCCCACCTGGCCGGCCCAGCCCGGCCACCGCTCCAGCGAGCTGCTTGGCTTGCCAGGCAGGCAGCCAAGGTGCTCGGCGGCGGCACCGCAGCTCGCCACGCAGCTGCACGCCGCCCTGACGGCCTGGACGAGCTCCACGTCGCGCCCCGACCCTCCTGGACACCTCCATTCGCCCCCAGTTCCTCTCCCTCGCGCTCCCACGCCATGGCCGACGCCACCGTCGCTGCACCACCGCCGTAGCCGTGCTCCCCGTCGTCTCCACGCCGCGCCACCCTGTCCAGAAGCTCCGCCGTCCTCTACTTCATCGAGCTAGCCGAGCCCCGTGTGCTCGTGCGGCCCGAGACCACCGCACCGACCTCGCCCGAGCTCACCGTCGCCGGAGATCCCCTTCAACGCCGTCGCCGCCTCAGCTCGTCCCCGACCTCGCCGGTGGCCTCTACGGGAGCGATGTGAGCCTAGCTACTCCTCCGACCCTCTCTCCCTCATTCCTGAGCCGTGTAGCCACCGCACGAGGATCACACGCCCGCACCGCCGCGGATCTCGTCGCCGACGTGCTTCCGGCCACACTCCGGCCACAAGATGGTGTCCATCTTACTCACCGAGTCCCGCAGCACCTAGCTAGCCACTCCACGAGCCTCACCGACCCCTCTAGCGCCAAGTTCATCTTCGACCGAACCCCGGTGGCCGCCAAAGTCGTCGCCGGCGCCAACTCCGGCCACCCCGACCCCAACGGACTCCGCCAAGAGCTGCGATTTGTCCTCAGCTCCACTCCGGTGGTCTCCGCGGCCCATTTGGTGGCCGAAATGGCCAAAACCACTCCCGCCGCCGCGTCGGGCTCGCCGGCGGCTAAACGCCGGCGTCGCTGGCTTTGACTTTGACCACGGGTGGGCCCTGGTTGACTCCCCTGAGTCAATGACAGGTGGGGCCCAGCCCTGTTAATTAAACAGGATTAGTTTTAATTAAATTTTAATTAAAATAATCACCCTGACATGCGGGACCCACTGTCAGGTTTGACCCAGACCTGTTCCGTTGACCTGCTGACGTCACACTGACGTCAGGCTGACGCAGTAATTGATTTTCTGGATTTAATTTAAATCAGGAAATTCTAGAATATAATTTAAACTTCAAAAATTCATAACTTTTATTCTGTAACTCCAAATCAGACAAATTATATATGAAAAATGATCAGAAAAATCCAATCTATCCATCTGTACTATTTTCATGCATGTTTAAACAAGCTAACCTGCTGTTTATCACAGAACAAGATAAAACACCTTAAATGGCAACTTATGAGTTTGAACTTTGAATCAATGGTTCAAATTAGTTCAAACCCATCTGTTCTTAGTTGCATTAGCCCAATACACTCATTTTGCCATGTCTCATGCATGTATCATATTGTTGCATACTGTTTGGTAATGTTTGTGTATCGGTGCTCTCTGCGGCAGGTTCTGCCCCCGAGGAGTACCGTGATAACCCCGACGAAGAGCAATACCAGTGCACCGACCCGTCAAGCAAGCAACCAACCATTTGATCATATCGATACAATCCCATGTTCTCGCTCCTGCTCTCTTTTACTGCATTAAGACAACGCATTTCAAACTGCTGTGTGCTACGGTAGTTGAACCCATTTCCTCTGCATGACCTGTCATTGCCACAGTAACTAGATGAAACCCACTAGCATGTGTAGGAGTTGATTGAGCCATATGTGTGTGTTGTTCCTACCTTGCTATGCCTGCTATGCTTAGAGTCGTGTCAGGTCTGGTTCATCGGGGTGATGGGCTAGAGTGAAATGTTTATGTCGGTAATGAGAGTGGTGTGGTGAACACGATTTGGTAAAGGTATCGATGAGAGGCCATGTAGGAGTACATGGTGGGTTGTTTCATTGAAGCCGACCTTAAGCACTGAGATCTGTATGTGTGATTTAAGAATCAGCTACTACCATGCATTGGGCCCGAAACCAATGGACCCTCTCGGCTTCTTATTCACCCTAGTTCTCCGTCCAGGAGTTGCAAGTAGTTTCTGGTGTTTGTAGCCTACTAGAGGCCGTGGACAGCGCTGACCGTAGGGGTGGGCTGTGATGCGGTAGGTACGTGGCACGGTGTACCGAATACCCGTTAGGTATCTCGGGAACCCTGTTCACATCGTTCGGGGCCGTATGGGAAACCTCGGCCGGACTCCCTGCGGATGGAACCTGGATAGGTGATAAACCTGGACTGGAGGCTTAGGTGGTTAGGTAGGTCGTGGCCGACACCCACGTTGGGCTTCCGCTTGAAGGTTGCCGAGTACATGTCGTGTAAACGACGGTAAGTGGTGAAAGCGTGTATGAAGAAGTACACCCCTGCAGGGTTAACATGATCTATTCGAATAGCCGCGTCCGCGGTAAAGGACTACTTGGTTGCCTATACAGTTCATAGACAAGTAAATGGAAACTACTAAAAGCCTCAAGATAAGTGTGAGTGCCGAGGATGGCTCTTCCGTAGGAAGACGGAGGCGGATCCTCGGTAGTGTATTGAATTGGTGAGTAGTGGACTCGTGTGCGCAAAACCATTTCAAGTTGGAGTATCGTAGGATAGCCTAGCCAAGAGTCAAAGCTGGCTTGCTGCAATAACTCCACCAACCCTTCTTGATAACATGCATGTATGTAGGATCTGATGTAAGTCTTGCTGAGTACCTTTGTACTCATGTTGCTATAATTTACATCTTTACAGAAGACGCTGCAACCCCTTCTGATGGGTTCTACGTAGACGTTGACATCAACGAGTAGGCTAAAGGCCCAGGTGGTGACCCTGAGCTTGTGAAGGACCACGTAGTATAGTTAGGCTTTCCAAGCCTCTGTTATTTTACTAGTTGTCTGTACTCAGACAAGTTACTTCCGCTGTTGGTTTGTATGACTGTATGACTTGAATGCTGGGTCGTGTGACCCGTATCTTTGTGTATGCTATGTATGGCTCCCTGAGCCTTAAATAAAGTACTTGTGTCGTAGAGTCATGTTGTGATGCTTCGTTGTATTTGCACATATCGAGCATATTGTGTGTATGATTGAAATGCTTGGTATGTGTGGGATCTGACTATCTAGTTGTTTATCTTTAGTAGCCTCTCTTACCGGGAAATGTCTCCTAGTGTTACCGCTGAGCCATGGTAGCTTGCTACTGCTCTGGAACACTTAGGCTGGCCGGCATGTGTCCTTCTTCGTTCCGGTGTCTGTCCCTTCGGGGAAATGTCACGCTTTGAGTACCGGAGTCCTGTTAGCCCGCTACAGCCCGGTTTACCGGAGTCCTGCTAGCCCAGTGCTATAGCCCGGACCCACTTGCTGATGACCGACACGTTCGAAGCTGGGTCATGGATGCCTGTCCCTGTAAGTCTGTGCCACTTTGGGTTTATGACTAGTCATGTCAGCCCGGGCTCTTTATCATATGGATGCTAGCGACACTATCATATACGTGAGCCAAAAGGCGCAAACGGTCCCGGGCAAAGGTAAGGCGACACCCGTGGGGATACCGTGCGTGAGGCCGCAAAGTGATATGAGGTGTTACCGGCTAGATCGATGTGACTTTGAGTCGGGGTCCTGACAGCGTTGGCATCAGAGCCGGACTGCCTGTAGGTTCTTCAAGCCAAACTGGTCGATGTTGAGTCTAGGAATTCTTTAGTTATATGTAGGGGAATTGTTTGTGGGTTGGAACGTAAGGCTCTTTTTACTCCTTTATCTTATGACATTCTGATCTGAGTCAGTCCATTCTTCCACCGGGGGTTAAGGAATTAGGATCTATTCTCTCTATCAGGATCACGTGTTACTACTCAGTAGTACCTTATAAGTTTGTTGGATACATGCCTAGTTCAGTTCTTCTACCATATTATGTTGCTAGAATGGATTCAGAACTGTGATATGATGATGTTGAGTGTGTACGAAATCCTTTGTTAAATGTCTCAAAATCCTTCTTGAGCATTTACAGTTGTTATGCTGCCGAAATTTTGCTAGAAATTCTAATGCCTTTGCATTATGATTGTGCTTTCAGATGGCCACTCGCGACCTCAATCAAGTGGTTCGCCTGACTCGATGCCTAGATGTACCCGGCCATACTGCCAAGTTGGTCAGGGTAATGACTGAGGCTGGATACCGCTGGTATCCTGAGTACACGGTCGAAGAGCAATTCCGAGACTTTAATCAAAGCCAGTATCTCTGCACTGTCAGGATATTTCCATCTTATCCTGGATCCACCGAGCCCCTTCACTGCTCCTATGGACTCGGGGTTACTATTGAGATGGCTGTGCAGGATGCCGCCTACTCTATGATGACCATCATGCGAGTCAGATCTGGTTTATTTCGGGACTCTGATTTCCGGTATATGCCAGGATCACTTCCGGGAGCACAAGGGTATCTCCAAGCTATCTATGCTGACCCCACTCAGGAGGATTCACGGACTCGCACCACTGCTGAGATGCTCGAGGATAAGGACCGTGAAAATCGGGCCTTGAGGTTAGAGCTCTTCAATACCCGTGCTGACCACTGGGCCACATTGACTCGGTTCGCACCGGCGGTGCAAGCTGGATATTCGGATATGCGCGATCTCTATCCTGTGAGATCTGCTCTGCCAGACGTGATGGTTTGGCGTGATGTAGGAGGCATCACCCCACCTCGCGGTCCCCGCAGGCCACCGTCTGTTGGTCCAAGACCTCATCCTAGCCCCTATGGTCCACAAGCTCCGCGAGATCGTCTGTTTCCGGATGATCATGTTGAGCTTCCAGGCTATGGAGGTGACTTCTACGACTACTACGGATCGGTCTGAGTTAGTGGTAGTATCACTAGTTCGCACTAGCTATGTCGTCTATCGTCCCGCGTGACTCGTGGGATATGACCTAGTTTGTACTCTTTCCGGAGGAGTAGAAAAATAATGTATAGGAGCTTGGGATGCCTCCGATGAGATGTAATCCTTTTCTCACCGTAATAGTACTTTGTTTGGTCTTGTACTAAACCCTGTATGGTGCGTATGACGATGGAATAAAAGAAGCAGTTTCTGTTTTTACCATGTCATACGGATGATCATCTTGCATTTCGAGTTATTCCTTACATTCTGTATCCTATGTCGGAATTTTATCATTCTGACTAAATCATTGTCTTGCTTACCTAGGATGGTCAACACGCGCGCTAACCCTGCTTCTCAAGAGCAGGCCGAAGGCAGTGAAGGCAGGAATGAAAATCTGCCTCATCCTCCTTCACTAGCCGAGGTTATGATGGAAGCTGAGAGAAACAAGCGGGAGACCAACCGTTTGTTGGAGCGTATTGAACAGAATACAGCACACCATCAGAGGACTAACGTGGTGTCACTCAGTGATTTTATCAAATTGCATCCACCCACGTTCCACCACTCCGTCGAGCCTCTCGACGCTGATGACTGGCTTCGCAGTATCTCTCACAAGCTGCGTTCCGCGCTAGTAGCTGAGGCTGACAAGGTCACCTTTGCTGCATATCATCTTGAAGGCCCCGCCAGTCTATGGTGGGAGAATTATGGAGCTATGCGCCCAGCGGGCCATGTCACTACTTGGGCTGAATTCAGCGAGGCTTTCCGTGAACATCACATTCCGGAGGGTCTCATGGACCGTAAACATGAAGAATTTTGCAGTTTCACCCAAGGCCGACTTTCTGTGGATGCTTACAGCAGGGAGTTTGGTAATCTCGCACGATATGCAACTGAGGAAGTGTCTACTGATGCCAAGAAGCAAGCAAGGTTCCGTAAGGGACTTAGTCCTGAGCTTCGTCGTGACCTCCGTCTGCATGAGTGCACATCTTTTCAAAAACTTGTCAACAAAGCCATCAGTGCTGAAACTGGTCAGACTGACTATGACGCAACACGCAAGCATGGCCGGGATATGGGTTCCTCATCCGGTGCTGGTCCTCAGAAGCGCCGCGTGTGGGTACCCAACACCGCCCTGCCACCCAGGTTCACACCGAGGCCATTCTTCCAGGCGCCTCGCCCCATTCAACAGTCTGCACCGGCCAAGCCCTATGGGGGTCCAACCAAAAATGCTCCTCCACGTACCAGCTCCGTGACTTGTTTCAAGTGTGGGGAATCTGGTCACTATATGCGTGAGTGTCCCCAGACCAACCCCAACCAGTCTGCTAAAGCTGTTGGCCGTGGCAAGCCGACAGGAAAAATATTCCATGCCAAGCCGGTCACCGCTTCACGTGGCCATGTCAACTGTATCTCTGCCGAAGAAGCTCAAGAGGATCCCAACGTCGTTCTCGGTACGCTTCTTGTTAATTGCCACCCGGCATCTGTTCTTTTCGATACAGGAGCCTCTCATTCTTTTATATCTGAAAACTATGCTCGCTTGCATAACGTCGCATTCGGTGATATGCCAACCTCTATGGTAATTCAAACTCCGGGATCCAAATGGCAAACTTCCAGAGTAAGCCATGGAAATGAAATCCAAGTCGACAGACTTGTTTTCCTCGCGTCTTTGATAGCCCTTAAATCTTCAGATATTAATATCATTTTGGGTATGGACTGGATGTCAGCTCATCAAGCCAAAATTGATTTCTTCTCTAGGACGGTTCAACTCACCCATCCTTCGGGAAAGATAGTCAATGTCTTGACCCGAATAGCCAAGCGACACTTATATTCTCTTAACGCCAGCCCTTTGCCATACCTTGAGGACGTGCCGGTAGTCTGTGACTTCCCGGATGTCTTCCCAGAGGAATTGCCGGGTGTTCCACCTGACAGGGATGTTGAGTTCGTAATAGACCTCATTCCAGGAACCGTTCCGATTGCTAGAAGACCTTATAAGATGGCACCACTAGAACTAGCCGAGCTTAAGAAACAACTCGATGAGTCCTTGAAAAAGGGTTTCATCCGCCCTAGTTCATCTCCGTGGGCTTGCCCCGTCCTCTTCGTCAAGAAGAAGGATGGTACGGACCGGATGGTTGTAGATTACTGACCTGTCAATTTGGTCACAATCAAGAACAAATATCCGCTTCCCAGGATCAACGACCTGTATGATCAGCTCGCTGGATCCTCAGTCTTCTCCAAGATGGATTTGAGGTTGGGCTACCATCAAATCAAAATCAGAAACGGGGACATTCCTAAATAGGCCTTTGTTACTCGTTATGGCCAATACGAGTACACCGTCATGTCCTTCGGATTAACCAACGCTCCAGCCACCTTTTCTCGGTTAATGAACTCAATCTTCATGGAGTATTTGGACAAATTCGTCGTGGTTTACCTCGATGATATACTCATCTACTCCAAGAACGAGGAAGAACATGCCGAACATTTAAGGCTAGTGTTGAAGAAACTTCGAGAGCATCGCCTTTATGCCAAATTTTCTAAATGTGAATTCTGGTTGTCAGAAGTGACCTATCTGGGTCATGTAATATCTGGTAAAGGTATTGCTGTTAACCCTGAGCGAGTTCAAGCCATCCTTAATTGGACTCCACCTGAATCGGTCAAGCAAGTTCGGAGTTTTCTGGGCTTAGCGAGCTATTGTCGTCGCTTTGTCGAGAACTTCTCCAAGGTTGCCAAACCTCTAACCGAACTCCTCAAGAAAGATAAGAAGTTCGAATGGACTCCACAATATGAGCACAGCTTTCAGGAACTGAAAAGACGCCTGACCTCTGCTCCCGTACTGGTACCGCCAGACTTCTCCAAGGACTTTGTTATCTACTGCGACGCCTCGCGACAAGGACTAGGTTGCATTCTCATGCAAGATCGACACGTAATTGCTTACGCTTCACGGCAATTGCACCCACATGAGGAGAATTATCCTACTCATGATCTAGAGCTTGCAGCCGTAGTCTATGCACTTAAGACTTGGCGACATTACCTCCTTGGTAATCGTTGCGAAATATTCACTGATCACCAAAGTCTGAAGTACATTTTCACCAACCGGATCTGAATCTCAGGCAAAGACGTTGGGTTGAATTGATCACAGACTTCGACCTAGGAATAACCTACACCCCAGGGAAAGCCAACGTCATGGCTGATGCGCTAAGTCGTAAATCTTATTGTAACAACCTGATGTTACAACAAAGTCAACCGCTTCTCCATGAGGAATTTCGGAAGCTTAACCTTCACATTGTACCTCAAGGTTTTCTTTCCACCTTGGTGGCAAAACCTACCCTTACGGATCGGATTATCAAAGCACAGAAGGTAGATCCGGGAATCTCCCGCATCAAGAGAAACATTCAGAAAGGAATTGCGAATTGCTTCTCCATTAATGATCAAGGGGTCGTATACTTCGGGAATCGACTAGTGGTTCCCAAAGTGCGAAACCTGAGGCGTTTGATCCTTAAGGAGGCTCATGAATCTCCTCTCACCATTCATCCCGGTAGTACTAAGATGTATCAGGACCTACGCCAGAGGTTCTGGTGGACTAGGATGAAGAGAGAAATTGCTCAGTATATTGCTAATTGCGACGTCTGTCGTCGTGTAAAAGCAGAGCATCAACGGCCTGCTGGCACCCTTTAAACCTTAGCTATTCCTGAATGGAAATGGGATAAAATTGGTATGGATTTCATTACCGGTTTTCCCAGGACCAAGAGAGGGAATAATGCTATTTTCGTCGTGGTCGATCGTCTTTCCAAAGTAGCCCATTTCTTACCTGTTCGTGAGAGTATAACCGCTAGTCAGCTGGCAGACTTATACATCTCCCGAATAGTGTCCCTCCATGGTGTTCCTTTGGAAATTAACTCGGATCGAGGAAGTCTTTTCACCTCTCGATTTTGGGAAAGTTTCCAAAATGCTATGGGAACCCGTCTCTCCTTTAGCACCGCCTTCCACCCTCAGTCGAGTGGTCAAGTGGAACGCGTCAACCAGATTCTAGAAGACATGCTTCGAGCCTCTGTTATCTCATTTGGAATGGACTGGGAGAAATGCCTTCCATTTGCCGAATTCGCTTACAACAACAGCTATCAATCTAGCTTGGGTAAAGCCCCTTTTGAAGTTCTCTATGGACGACGGTGTCGAACACCCCTTAACTGGTCAGAGACCGGGGAAAGACAATTCTTTGGCCCGGATATGATTCAGGAAGCAGAAGAACAAGTTCGTATCGTTCGTGAAAAGTTGAAAACAGCTCAATCTCGTCAAAAGAGTCAATATGAGCGAAAACATAAGGCTATGACTTTCGAGGTTGACGAGAAGGCTTATCTTCGGGTCACCCCTCTGAAGGGAACCCATCGTTTCGGTATCAAAGGCAAATTGGCTCCTCGTTACATTGGACCTTTTCGCATTCTCGCCAAACGAGGAGAAGTTGCCTACCAGTTGGAACTACCTCCGCACCTCTCCAGAGTCCACGATGTCTTCCACGTTTCTCAACTCCGGCATTGTTTCTCGGATCCTATCCGTGGAGTGGACCACGAAACGCTTGATCTCCAAGATAATCTTACATATCGAGAGTACCCCATTCGTATCCTCGATCAGGCCGAACGTACCACCCGACGTCATAATATCAAGTTTCTCAAAGTTCAATGGTCGCACCATTCTGAGGATGAAGCAACTTGGGAAAGGGAGGATCGTCTTCGACTCGAGTATCCCGCCTTCTTCCCGGAGGAACCCAAATCTCGGGACGAGATTCTTTTGAGTGGGGGTGAGTTGTCACATCCTAGTTAGCCATGCATTAGAGTGTTGCATCATGTCTACTTTTTCATCAGAAACTTGAAATGGGGATGACAGAACCCCCAGTCCCCTCTGAAACCAACTAGGGTTTACTAAAAAAACTTTTCAATGAACCTGAAATGCCCTTCTAAAATGCCCATCATTTTTGTCTTGGTTCAGAACCTCTGCCAAAAGTGGTGCACATTTTCCTAGGCCATCTTAGGGTTTTTGAATTAAGTCATAAATATTTGAATTTGGGCATTTAAAATTATATAAAATATTTAAATGCTCAAATATCTCCAAACTAAAATGTTTCATGTTGGAAATAATCCAACTATGGACCAGGAGTAATTTGGTGATTTTAGGAGTTGCCTAAGTATTTTATTTAATTCAACAAAGTTGCAGAAGTATTAAAAAAAAGAACAGAAACAGAAGAAAAAGGGAAAACTTACCTGGCGCCACCACAGGCCCACCAGCCAGCCCACCTGGCCGGCCCAGCCCGGCCACCGCTCCAGCGAGCTGCTTGGCTTGCCAGGCAGGCAGCCAAGGTGCTCGGCGGCGGCACCGCAGCTCGCCACGCAGCTGCACGCCGCCCTGCCTCCCCCTCTCGCCGCCCTGATGGCCTGGACGAGCTCCACGTCGCGCCCCGACCCTCCTGGACACCTCCATTCGCCCCCAGTTCCTCTCCCTCGCGCTCCCACGCCATGGCCGACGCCACCATCGCCGCACCACCGCCGTAGCCGTGCTCCCCGTCGTCTCCACGCCGCGCCACCCTGTCCAGAAGCTCCGCCGTCCTCTACTTCATCGAGCTAGCCGAGCCCCGTGTGCTCGTGCGGCCCGAGACCACCGCACCGACCTCGCGCGAGCTCACCGTCGCCGGAGATCCCCTTCAACGCCGTCGCCGCCTCAGCTCGTCCCCGACCTCGCCGGTGGCCTCTACGGGAGCGCTGTGAGCCTAGCTACTCCTCCGACCCTCTCTCCCTCATTCCTGAGCCGTGTAGCCACCGCACGAGGATCACACGCCCGCACCGCCGCGGATCTCGTCACCGACGTGCTTCCGGCCACACTCCGGCCACAAGATGGTGTCCATCTTACTCACCGAGTCCCGCAGCACCTAGCTAGCCACTCCACGAGCCTCACCGACCCCTCTAGCGCCAAGTTCATCTTCGACCGAACCCCGGTGGCCGCCAAAGTCGTCGCCGGCGCCAACTCCGGCCACCCCGACCCCAACGGACTCCGCCAAGAGCTGCGGTTTGTCCTCAGCTCCACTCCGGTGGTCTCCGCGGCCCATTTGGTGGCCGAAATGGCCAAAACCACTCCCGCCGCCGTGTCGGGCTCGCCGGCGGCTAAACGCCGGCGTCGCTGGCTTTGACTTTGACCACGGGTGGGCCCTGGTTGACTCCCCTGAGTCAATGACAGGTGGGGCCCAGCCCTGTTAATTAAACAGGATTAGTTTTAATTAAATTTTAATTAAAATAATCACCCTGACCTGCGGGACCCACTGTCAGGTTTGACCCAGACCTATTCCGTTGACCTGCTGACGTCACACTGACGTCAGGCTGATGCAGTAATTGATTTTCTGGATTTAATTTAAATCAGGAAATTCCAGAATATAATTTAAACTTCAAAAATTCATAACTTTTATTCTGTAACTCCAAATCAGACAAATTATATATGAAAAATGATCAGAAAAATCCAATCTATCCATCTGTACTATTTTCATGCATGTTTAAACAAGCTAACCTGCTGTTTATCACAGAACAAGATAAAACACCTTAAATGGCAACTTATGAGTTTGAACTTTGAATCAATGGTTCAAATTAGTTCAAACCCATCTGTTCTTAGTTGCATTAGCCCAATACACTCATTTTGCCATGTCTCATGCATGTATCATATTGTTGCATACTGTTTGGTAATGTTTGTGTATCGGTGCTCTCTGCGGCAGGTTCTGCCCCCGAGGAGTACCGTGATAACCCCGACGAAGAGCAATACCAGTGCACCGACCCGTCAAGCAAGCAACCAACCATTTGATCATATCGATACAATCCCATGTTCTCGCTCCTGCTCTCTTTTACTGCATTAAGACAACGCATTTCAAACTGCTGTGTGCTACGGTAGTTGAACCCATTTCCTCTGCATGACCTGTCATTGCCACAGTAACTAGATGAAACCCACTAGCATGTGTAGGAGTTGATTGAGCCATATGTGTGTGTTGTTCCTACCTTGCTATGCCTGCTATGCTTAGAGTCGTGTCAGGTCTGGTTCATCGGGGTGATGGGCTAGAGTGAAATGTTTATGTCGGTAATGAGAGTGGTGTGGTGAACACGATTTGGTAAAGGTATCGATGAGAGGCCATGTAGGAGTACATGGTGGGTTGTTTCATTGAAGCCGACCTTAAGCACTGAGATCTGTATGTGTGATTTAAGAATCAGCTACTACCATGCATTGGGCCCGAAACCAATGGACCCTCTCGGCTTCTTATTCACCCTAGTTCTCCGTCCAGGAGTTGCAAGTAGTTTCTGGTGTTTGTAGCCTACTGGAGGCCGTGGACAGCGCTGACCATAGGGGTGGGCTGTGATGCGGTAGGTACGTGGCACGGTGTACCGAATACCCGTTAGGTATCTCGGGAACCCTGTTCACATCGTTCGGGGCCGTATGGGAAACCTCGGCCGGACTCCCTACGGATGGAACCTGGATAGGCGATAAACCTGGACTGGAGGCTTAGGTGGTTAGGTAGGTCGTGGCCGACACCCACGTTGGGCTTCCGCTTGAAGGTTGCCGAGTACATGTCGTGTAAACGACGGTAAGTGGTGAGAGCGTGTATGAAGAAGTACACCCCTGCAGGGTTATCATAATCTATTCGAATAGCCGCGTCCGCGGTAAAGGACTACTTGGTTGCCTATACAGTTCATAGACAAGTAAATGGAAACTGCTAAAAGCCTCAAGATAAGTGTGAGTGCCGAGGATGGCTCTTCCGTAGGAAGACGGAGGTGGATCCTCAGTAGTGTATTGAAGTGGTGAGTAGTGGACTCGTGTGCGCAAAACCATTTCAAGTTGGAGTATTGTAGGATAGCCTAGCCAAGAGTCAAAGCTGGCTTGCTGCAATAACTCCACCAACCCTTCTTGATAACATGCATGTATGTAGGATCTGATGTAAGTCTTGCTGAGTACCTTTGTACTCATGTTGCTATAATCTACATTTTTACAGAAGACGCTGCAACCCCTTCTGATGGGTTCTATGTAGACGTTGACATCAACGAGTAGGCTAAAGACCCAGGTGGTGACCCTGAGCTTGTGAAGGACCATGTAGTATAGCTAGGCTTTCCAAGCCTCTTTTATTTTACTAGTTGTCTGTACTCAGACAAGTTACTTCCGCTGCTGGTTTGTATGACTGTATGACTTGTATGTTGGGTCGTGAGACCCGTACCTTTGTGTATGTTATGTATGGCTCCCTGAGCCTTAAATAAAGTACTTGTGTCGTAGAGTCATGTTGTGATGCTTCGTTGTATTTGCACATATCGAGCATATTGTGTGTATGATTGAAATGCTTGGTATGTGTGGGATCTGACTACCTAGTTGTTTATCTTTAGTAGCCTCTCTTACCGGGAAATGTCTCCTAGTGTTACCGCTGAGCCATGGTAGCTTGCTACTGCTCTGGAACACTTAGGCTGGCCGGCATGTGTCCTTCTTCGTTCCGGTGTCTGTCCCTTCGGGGAAATGTCACGCTTTGAGTACCGGAGTCCTGTTAGCCCGCTACAGCCCGGTTTACCGGAGTCCTGCTAGCCCAGTGCTACAGCCCGGACCCACTTGCTGATGACCGACACGTTCGAAGCTGGGTCATGGATGCCTGTCCCTGTAAGTCTGTGCCACTTTGGGTTTACGACTAGTCATGTCAGCCCGGGCTCTTTATCATATGGATGCTAGCGACACTATCATATACGTGAGCCAAAAGGCGCAAACGGTCCCGGGCAAAGGTAAGGCAACACCCGTGGGGATACCGTGCGTGAGGCCGCAAAGTGATATGAGGTGTTACCGGCTAGATCGATGTGACTTTGAGTCGGGGTCCTGACAGCGTTGGCATCAGAGTCGGACTGCCTGTAGGTTCTTCAAGCCAAACTGGTCGATGTTGAGTCTAGGAATTCTTTAGTTATATGTAGGGGAATTGTTTGTGGGTTGGAACGTAAGGCTCTTTTTACTCCTTTATCTTATGACATTCTGATCTGAGTCAGTCCATTCTTCCACCGGGGGTTAAGGAATTAGGATCTATTCTCTCTATCAGTATCACGTGTTACTACTCAGTAGTACCTTATAAGTTTGTTGGATACAAGCCTAGTTCAGTTCTTCTACCATATTATGTTGCTAGAATGGATTCAGAACTGTGATATGATGATGTTGAGTGTGTACGAAATCCTTTGTTAAATGTCTCAACATCCTTCTTGAGCATTTACAGCTGTTATGCTGCCGAAATTTTGCTAGAAATTCTAATGCCTTTGCATTATGATTGTGCTTTCAGATGGCCACTCGCGACCTCAATCAAGTGGTTCGCCTGACTCGATGCCTAGATGTACCCGGCCATACTGCCAAGTTGGTCAGGGTAATGACTGAGGCTGGATACCGCTGGTATCCTGAGTACACGGTCGAAGAGCAATTCCGAGACTTTAATCAAAGCCAGTATCTCTGCACTGTCAGGATATTTCCATCTTATCCTGGATCCACCGAGCCCCTTCACTGCTCCTATGGACTCGGGGTTACTATTGAGATGGCTGTGCAGGATGCCGCCTACTCTATGATGACCATCATGCGAGTCAGATCTAGTTTATTTCGGGACTCTGATTTCCGGTATATGCCAGGATCACTTCCGGGAGCACAAGGGTATCTCCAAGCTATCTATGCTGACCCCACTCAGGAGGATTCACGGACTCGCACCACTGCTAAGATGCTCGAGGATAAGGACCGTGAAAATCGGGCCTTGAGGTTAGAGCTCTTCAATACCCGTGCTGACCACTGGGCCACATTGACTCGGTTCGCACCGGCGGTGCAAGCTGGATATTCGGATATGCGCGATCTCTATCCTGTGAGATCTGCTCTGCCAGACGTGATGGTTTGGCGTGATGTAGGAGGCATCACCCCACCTCGCGGTCCCCGCAGGCCACCGTCTGTTGGTCCAAGACCTCATCCTAGACCCTATGGTCCACAAGCTCCGCGAGATCGTCTGTTTCCGGATGATCATGTTGAGCTTCCAGGCTATGGAGGTGACTTCTACGACTACTACGGATCGGTCTGAGTTAGTGGTAGTATCACTAGTTCGCACTAGCTGTGTCGTCTATCGTCCCGCGTGACTCGTGGGATATGACCTAGTTTGTACTCTTTCCGGAGGAGTAGAAAAATAATGTATAGGAGCTTGGGATGCCTCCGATGAGATGTAATCCTTTTCTCACCGTAATAGTACTTTGTTTGGTCTTGTACTAAACCCTGTATGGTGCGTATGACGATGGAATAAAAGAAGCAGTTTCTGTTTTTACCATGTCATACGGATGATCATCTTGCATTTCGAGTTATTCCTTACATTCTGTATCCTATGTCGGAATTTTATCATTCTGACTAAATCATTGTCTTGCTTACCTAGGATGGTCAACACGCGCGCTAACCCTGCTTCTCAAGAGCAGGCCGAAGGCAGTGAAGGCAGGAATGAAAATCTGCCTCATCCTCCTTCACTAGCCGAGGTTATGATGGAAGCTGAGAGAAACAAGCGGGAGACCAACCGTTTGTTGGAGCGTATTGAACAGAATACAGCACACCATCAGAGGACTAACGTGGTGTCACTCAGTGATTTTATCAAATTGCATCCACCCACGTTCCACCACTCCGTCGAGCCTCTCGACGCTGATGACTGGCTTCGCAGTATCTCTCACAAGCTGCGTTCCGCGCTAGTAGCTGAGGCTGACAAGGTCACCTTTGCTGCATATCATCTTGAAGGCCCCGCCAGTCTATGGTGGGAGAATTATGGAGCTATGCGCCCAGCGGGCCATGTCACTACTTGGGCTGAATTCAGCGAGGCTTTCCGTGAACATCACATTCCGGAGGGTCTCATGGACCGTAAACGTGAAGAATTTTGCAGTTTCACCCAAGGCCGACTTTCTGTGGATGCTTACAGCAGGGAGTTTGGTAATCTCGCACGATATGCAACTGAGGAAGTGTCTACTGATGCCAAGAAGCAAGCAAGGTTCCGTAAGGGACTTAGTCCTGAGCTTCGTCGTGACCTCCGTCTGCATGAGTGCACATCTTTTCAAAAACTTGTCAACAAAGCCATCAGTGCTGAAACTGGTCAGACTGACTATGACGCAACACGCAAGCATGGCCGGGATATGGGTTCCTCATCCGGTGCTGGTCCTCAGAAGCGCCGCGTGTGGGTACCCAACACCGCCCTGCCACCCAGGTTCACACCGAGGCCATTCTTCCAGGCGCCTCGCCCCATTCAACAGTCTGCACCGGCCAAGCCCTATGGGGGTCCAACCAAAAATGCTCCTCCACGTACCAGCTCCGTGACTTGTTTCAAGTGTGGGGAATCTGGTCACTATATGCGTGAGTGTCCCCAGACCAACCCCAACCAGTCTGCTAAAGCTGTTGGCCGTGGCAAGCCGACAGGAAAAATATTCCATGCCAAGCCGGTCACCGCTTCACGTGGCCATGTCAACTGTATCTCTGCCGAAGAAGCTCAAGAGGATCCCAACGTCGTTCTCGGTACGCTTCTTGTTAATTGCCACCCGGCATCTGTTCTTTTCGATACAGGAGCCTCTCATTCTTTTATATCTGAAAACTATGCTCGCTTGCATAACGTCGCATTCGGTGATATGCCAACCTCTATGGTAATTCAAACTCCGGGATCCAAATGGCAAACTTCCAGAGTAAGCCATGGAAATGAAATCCAAGTCGACAGACTTGTTTTCCTCGCGTCTTTGATAGCCCTTAAATCTTCAGATATTAATATCATTTTGGGTATGGACTGGATGTCAGCTCATCAAGCCAAAATTGATTTCTTCTCTAGGACGGTTCAACTCACCCATCCTTCGGGAAAGATAGTCAATGTCTTGACCCGAATAGCCAAGCGACACTTATATTCTCTTAACGCCAGCCCTTTGCCATACCTTGAGGACGTGCCGGTAGTCTGTGACTTCCCGGATGTCTTCCCAGAGGAATTGCCGGGTGTTCCACCTGACAGGGATGTTGAGTTCGTAATAGACCTCATTCCAGGAACCGTTCCGATTGCTAGAAGACCTTATAAGATGGCACCACTAGAACTAGCCGAGCTTAAGAAACAACTCGATGAGTCCTTGAAAAAGGGTTTCATCCGCCCTAGTTCATCTCCGTGGGCTTGCCCCGTCCTCTTCGTCAAGAAGAAGGATGGTACGGACCGGATGGTTGTAGATTACTGACCTGTCAATTTGGTCACAATCAAGAACAAATATCCGCTTCCCAGGATCAACGACCTGTATGATCAGCTCGCTGGATCCTCAGTCTTCTCCAAGATGGATTTGAGGTTGGGCTACCATCAAATCAAAATCAGAAACGGGGACATTCCTAAATAGGCCTTTGTTACTCGTTATGGCCAATACGAGTACACCGTCATGTCCTTCGGATTAACCAACGCTCCAGCCACCTTTTCTCGGTTAATGAACTCAATCTTCATGGAGTATTTGGACAAATTCGTCGTGGTTTACCTCGATGATATACTCATCTACTCCAAGAACGAGGAAGAACATGCCGAACATTTAAGGCTAGTGTTGAAGAAACTTCGAGAGCATCGCCTTTATGCCAAATTTTCTAAATGTGAATTCTGGTTGTCAGAAGTGACCTATCTGGGTCATGTAATATCTGGTAAAGGTATTGCTGTTAACCCTGAGCGAGTTCAAGCCGTCCTTAATTGGACTCCACCTGAATCGGTCAAGCAAGTTCGGAGTTTTCTGGGCTTAGCGAGCTATTGTCGTCGCTTTGTCGAGAACTTCTCCAAGGTTGCCAAACCTCTAACCGAACTCCTCAAGAAAGATAAGAAGTTCGAATGGACTCCACAATGTGAGCACAGCTTTCAGGAACTGAAAAGACGCCTGACCTCTGCTCCCGTACTGGTACCGCCAGACTTCTCCAAGGACTTTGTTATCTACTGCGACGCCTCGCGACAAGGACTAGGTTGCATTCTCATGCAAGATCGACACGTAATTGCTTACGCTTCACGGCAATTGCACCCACATGAGGAGAATTATCCTACTCATGATCTAGAGCTTGCAGCCGTAGTCTATGCACTTAAGACTTGGCGACATTACCTCCTTGGTAATCGTTGCGAAATATTCACTGATCACCAAAGTCTGAAGTACATTTTCACCCAACCGGATCTGAATCTCAGGCAAAGACGTTGGGTTGAATTGATCACAGACTTCGACCTAGGAATAACCTACACCCCAGGGAAAGCCAACGTCATGGCCGATGCGCTAAGTCGTAAATCTTATTGTAACAACCTGATGTTACAACAAAGTCAACCGCTTCTCCATGAGGAATTTCGGAAGCTTAACCTTCACATTGTACCTCAAGGTTTTCTTTCCACCTTGGTGGCAAAACCTACCCTTACGGATCGGATTATCAAAGCACAGAAGGTAGATCCGGGAATCTCCCGCATCAAGAGAAACATTCAGAAAGGAATTGCGAATTGCTTTTGCATTAATGATCAAGGGGTCGTATACTTCGGGAATCGACTAGTGGTTCCCAAAGTGCGAAACCTGAGGCGTTTGATCCTTAAGGAGGCTCATGAATCTCCTCTCACCATTCATCCCGGTAGTACTAAGATGTATCAGGACCTACGCCAGAGGTTCTGGTGGACTAGGATGAAGAGAGAAATTGCTCAGTATATTGCTAATTGCAACGTCTGTCGTCGTGTAAAAGCAGAGCATCAATGGCCTGCTAGCACCCTTCAACCCTTAGCTATTCCTGAATGGAAATGGGATAAAATTGGTATGGATTTCATTACCGGTTTTCCCAGGACCAAGAGAGGGAATAATGCTATTTTCGTCGTGGTCGATCGTCTTTCCAAAGTAGCCCATTTCTTACCTGTTCGTGAGAGTATAACCGCTAGTCAGCTGGCAGACTTATACATCTCCCGAATAGTGTCCCTCCATGGTGTTCCTTTGGAAATTAACTCGGATCGAGGAAGTCTTTTCACCTCTCGATTTTGGGAAAGTTTCCAAAATGCTATGGGAACCCGTCTCTCCTTTAGCACCGCCTTCCACCCTCAGTCGAGTGGTCAAGTGGAACGCGTCAACCAGATTCTAGAAGACATGCTTCGAGCCTCTGTTATCTCATTTGGAATGGACTGGGAGAAGTGCCTTCCATTTGCCGAATTCGCTTACAACAACAGCTATCAATCTAGCTTGGGTAAAGCCCCTTTTGAAGTTCTCTATGGACGACGGTGTCGAACACCCCTTAACTGGTCAGAGACCGGGGAAAGACAATTCTTTGGCCCGGATATGATTCAGGAAGCAGAAGAACAAGTTCGCATCGTTCGTGAAAAGTTGAAAACAGCTCAATCTCGTCAAAAGAGTCAATATGAGCGAAAACATAAGGCTATGACTTTCGAGGTTGACGAGAAGGCTTATCTTCGGGTCACCCCTCTGAAGGGAACCCATCGTTTCGGTATCAAAGGCAAATTGGCTCCTCGTTACATTGGACCTTTTCGCATTCTCGCCAAACGAGGAGAAGTTGCCTACCAGTTGGAACTACCTCCGCACCTCTCCAAAGTCCACGATGTCTTCCACGTTTCTCAACTCCGGCGTTGTTTCTCGGATCCTATCCGTGGAGTGGACCACGAAATGCTTGATCTCCAAGATAATCTTACATATCGAGAGTACCCCATTCGTATCCTCGATCAGGCCGAACGTACCACCCGACGTCATAATATCAAGTTTCTCAAAGTTCAATGGTCGCACCATTCTGAGGATGAAGCAACTTGGGAAAGGGAGGATCGTCTTCGACTCAAGTATCCCGCCTTCTTCCCGGAGGAACCCAAATCTCGGGACGAGATTCTTTTGAGTGGGGGTGAGTTGTCACATCCTAGTTAGCCATGCATTAGAGTGTTGCATCATGTCTACTTTTTCATCAGAAACTTGAAATGGGGATGACAGAACCCCCAGTCCCCTCTGAAACCAACTAGGGTTTACTAAAAAACTTTTCAATGAACCTGAAATGCCCTTCTAAAATGCCCATCATTTTTGTCTTGGTTCAGAACCTCTGCCAAAAGTGGTGCACATTTTCCTAGGCCATCTTAGGGTTTTTGAATTAAGTCATAAATATTTGAATTTGGGCATTTAAAATTATATAAAATATTTAAATGCTCAAATATCTCCAAACTAAAATGTTTCATGTTGGAAATAATCCAACTATGGACCAGGAGTAATTTTGTGATTTTAGGAGTTGCCTAAGTATTTTATTTAATTCAACAAAGTTGCAGAAGTATTAAAAAAAGAACAGAAACAGAAGAAAAAGGGAAAACTTACCTGGCGCCACCACAGGCCCACCAGCCAGCCCACCTGGCCGGCCCAGCCCGGCCACCGCTCCAGCAAGCTGCTTGGCTTGCCAGGCAGGCAGCCAAGGTGCTCGGCGGCGGCACCGCAGCTCGCCACGCAGCTGCACGCCGCCCTGCCTCCCCCTCTCGCCGCCCTGATGGCCTGGACGAGCTCCACGTCGCGCCCCGACCCTCCTGGACACCTCCATTCGCCCCCAGTTCCTCTCCCTCGCGCTCCCACGCCATGGCCGACGCCACCATCGCCGCACCACCGCCGTAGTCGTGCTCCCCGTCGTCTCCACGCCGCGCCACCCTGTCCAGAAGCTCCGCCGTCCTCTACTTCATCGAGCTAGCCGAGCCCCGTGTGCTCGTGCGGCCCGAGACCACCGCACCGACCTCGCCCGAGCTCACCGTCGCCGGAGATCCCCTTCAACGCCGTCGCCGCCTCAGCTCGTCCCCGACCTCGCCGGTGGCCTCTACGGGAGCGCTGTGAGCCTAGCTACTCCTCCGACCCTCTCTCCCTCATTCCTGAGCCGTGTAGCCACCGCACGAGGATCACACGCCCGCACCGCCGCGGATCTCGTCGCCGACGTGCTTCCGGCCACACTGCAGCCACAAGATGGTGTCCATCTTACTCACCGAGTCCCGCAGCACCTAGCTAGCCACTCCACGAGCCTCACCGACCCCTCTAGCGCCAAGTTCATCTTCGACCGAACCCCGGTGGCTGCCAAAGTCGTCGCCGGCGCCAACTCCGGCCACCCCGACCCCAACGGACTCCGCCAAGAGCTGTAGTTTGTCCTCAGCTCCACTCCGGTGGTCTCCGCGGCCCATTTGGTGGCCGAAATGGCCAAAACCACTCCCGCCGCCGCGTCGGGCTCGCCGGCGGCTAAACGCCGGCGTTGCTGGCTTTGACTTTGACCACGGGTGGGCCCTGGTTGACTCCCCTAAGTCAATGACAGGTGGGGCCCAGCCCTGTTAATTAAACAGGATTAGTTTTAATTAAATTTTAATTAAAATAATCACCCTGACATGCGGGACCCACTGTCAGGTTTGACCCAGACCTGTTCCGTTGACCTGCTGACGTCACACTGACGTCAGGCTGACGCAGTAATTGATTTTCTGGATTTAATTTAAATCAGGAAATTCCAGAATATAATTTAAACTTCAAAAATTCATAACTTTTATTCTATAACTCCAAATCAGACAAATTATATATGAAAAATGATCAGAAAAATCCAATCTATCCATCTGTACTATTTTCATGCATGCTTAAACAAGCTAACCTGCTGTTTATCACAGAACAAGATAAAACACCTTAAATGGCAACTTATGAGTTTGAACTTTGAATCAATGGTTCAAATTAGTTCAAACCCATCTGTTCTTAGTTGCATTAGCCCAATACACTCATTTTGCCATGTCTCATGCATGTATCATATTGTTGCATAGTGTTTGGTAATGTTTGTGTATCGGTGCTCTCTGCGGCAGGTTCTGCCCCCGAGGAGTACCGTGATAACCCCGACGAAGAGCAATACCAGTGCACCGACCCGTCAGGCAAGCAACCAACCATTTGATCATATCGATACAATCCCATGTTCTCGCTCCTGCTCTCTTTTACTGCATTAAGACAACGCGTTTCAAACTGCTGTGTGCTACGGTAGTTGAACCCATTTCCTCTGCATGACCTGTCATTGCCACAGTAACTAGATGAAACCCACTAGCATGTGTAGGAGTTGATTGAGCCATATGTGTGTGTTGTTCCTACCTTGCTATGCCTGCTATGCTTAGAGTCGTGTCAGGTCTGGTTCATCGGGGTGATGGGCTAGAGTGAAATGTTTATGTCGGTAATGAGAGTGGTGTGGTGAACACGATTTGGTAAAGGTATCGATGAGAGGCCATGTAGGAGTACATGGTGGGTTGTTTCATTGAAGCCGACCTTAAGCACTGAGATCTGTATGTGTGATTTAAGAATCAGCTACTACCATGCATTGGGCCCGAAACCAATGGACCCTCTCGGCTTCTTATTCACCCTAGTTCTCCGTCCAGGAGTTGCAAGTAGTTTCTGGTGTTTGTAGCCTACTGGAGGCCGTGGACAGCGCTGACCGTAGGGGTGGGCTGTGATGCGGTAGGTACGTGGCACGGTGTACCGAATACCCGTTAGGTATCTCGGGAACCCTGTTCACATCGTTCGGGGCCGTATGGGAAACCTCGGCCGGACTCCCTGCGGATGGAACCTGGATAGGTGATAAACCTGGACTGGAGGCTTAGGTGGTTAGGTGGGTCGTGGCCGACACCCACGTTGGGCTTCTGCTTGAAGGTTGCCGAGTACATGTCGTGTAAACGACGGTAAGTGGTGAAAGCGTGTATGAAGAAGTACACCCCTGCAGGGTTAACATGATCTATTCGAATAGCCGCGTCCGCGGTAAAGGACTACTTGGTTGCCTATACAGTTCATAGACAAGTAAATGGAAACTACTAAAAGCCTCAAGATAAGTGTGAGTGCCGAGGATGGCTCTTCCGTAGGAAGACGGAGGCGGATCCTCGGTAGTGTATTGAATTGGTGAGTAGTGGACTCGTGTGCGCAAAACCATTTCAAGTTGGAGTATCGTAGGATAGCCTAGCCAAGAGTCAAAGCTGGCTTGCTGCAATAACTCCACCAACCCTTCTTGATAACATGCATGTATGTAGGATCTGATGTAAGTCTTGCTGAGTACCTTTGTACTCATGTTGCTATAATTTACATCTTTACAGAAGACGCTGCAACCCCTTCTGATGGGTTCTACGTAGACGTTGACATCAACGAGTAGGCTAAAGGCCCAGGTGGTGACCCTGAGCTTGTGAAGGACCACGTAGTATAGTTAGGCTTTCCAAGCCTCTGTTATTTTACTAGTTGTCTGTACTCAGACAAGTTACTTCCGCTGCTGGTTTGTATGACTGTATGACTTGAATGCTGGGTCGTGTGACCCGTATCTTTGTGTATGCTATGTATGGCTCCCTGAGCCTTAAATAAAGTACTTGTGTCATAGAGTCATGTTGTGATGCTTCGTTGTATTTGCACATATCGAGCATATTGTGTGTATGATTGAAATGCTTGGTATGTGTGGGATCTGACTATCTAGTTGTTTATCTTTAGTAGCCTCTCTTACCGGGAAATGTCTCCTAGTGTTACCGCTGAGCCATGGTAGCTTGCTACTGCTCTGGAACACTTAGGCTGGCCGGCATGTGTCCTTCTTCGTTCCGGTGTCTGTCCCTTCGGGGAAATGTCACGCTTTGAGTACCGGAGTCCTGTTAGCCCGCTACAGCCCGGTTTACCGGAGTCCTGCTAGCCCAGTGCTACAGCCCGGACCCACTTGCTGATGACCGACACGTTCGAAGCTGGGTCATGGATGCCTGTCCCTGTAAGTCTGTGCCACTTGGGTTTACGACTAGTCATGTCAGCCCGGGCTCTTTATCATATGGATGCTAGCGACACAATCATATACGTGAGCCAAAAGGCGCAAACGGTCCCGGGCAAAGGTAACGCGACACCCGTGGGGATACCGTGCGTGAGGCCGCAAAGTGATATGAGGTGTTGCCGGCTAGATCGATGTGACTTTGAGTCGGGGTCCTGACACAAATCTTTCAAGATGAGGAGAGCTTCATTCGGCTGGCCGAGAAAATGGCCTATCAGTAATGAGAAATGGGATGTACATTTTTAAAACACATCAAATCGGCAATTATTTTCAAATATCTTTATTTCATTTCGAGATTTTAAATTGCATTGATTTTTATGCGTGGACAATTTATTGGATTTTATATTGATATACATTTATTTTTAAAATCAGTCTGAATGTGACTCGAAATTTCGGGATTAAAAATAGTTCAGACCGCACCGACATATGCAAAATTTTGTATAATTTTTTAACCATGGCCACAATATGGGCTATAATGCTAACATAAATAATATGGGCTCCAAAAAACCCGTAAGAATTAGCAAATGGGCTTGAAATAATGGCAGATGGGTTGTATGCTGTTTTCCACAGATTTGAGGCTTTCCACAGATGGCATGTATACTATTGGATGTCCATCCAATAGCCGTCGTTCTTCTTCAATCTCTCCTCTTCCTGCTCCAGCCGCTCAAACAAGCGCCGGCGGGACTGCCTGCTCCCTCCTCCCCGCGGCCGGCTGTGCTGCCGCGCAGGCCTCACTGCCCCACCGTACTCCCATCGCTGGCCTAGCCATCCCTCTACTCACCCACACCTATTGTTATTCTCCAGCGACGGCAGACAAACCAGTAAACCCTCGTACAGTCATACTCCCCTCCGCGTGGGAAACAAAAAAACGGCCGAGTCTTCCCTGCCTCCGTGTCGTTCCCTTCCTAGGCCTCACCGTCGTCCACCACCCTGGTGCTCTCGGCGTGGCATGGTCAGCGTGGTCAACGACCGACATGCATCTGAAGTGGACTGTACATGGAGAGGCTGACAGCTGGGTCCATGGCCGCACGCAAGGAAATGCCTCCTTATTACGCGCAAAATAATGATTTCCTCCACCTGACATCTGGCACCCACCGAAACGGCCTCTGTATTTCACGAAAAAATGTTACCGCCGCTGACAGCTCGGACCCACCAGCTATATCTTCGCACGCAAGGAAGTGCCTCCTTATTACACACAAAAAAATGAATACTCCCCCTGCTAGCTGGGACCCAGTATAGTGGGCCTACTAAGTTGACGGGGACGAATGGCTTTATCAACTTAGTCAATATGCACGATTCTAGCTCGACTGACCGTACGATGTCCATCCAACGGCCGTAGTGCTTCTTCAAGCTCTGGTCTTCTTGCTCCAGCCGCCCAAAGCAGCGCCGGTTGTGCTGCCTACTCCTGCCTCCCGTGGCCGGCTATGCTGCCGCGGAGGCCTCACCGCCCCCATACTACTCCCACTGTTGGCCAGGCCATCCCTCCACTCCACTCACCCACACCCCCTATTATTCTGCGGCGATGGCAGCACAGTCGAACCAGTGCACCCTCGTACTCCTCTCCACGTGGGCATCCACTGCCGTGTTTTCCCTGGCTCCACGTCGTCCCCTTCCTAGGCCTCGCCATCGTCCACCGCCGTGGTACTGTCGGCGCGGCGTGGTCAATGTGGTCAATGACCGAATTCCATCGGAAGAATACTGTACGTGTAGAGGCTGATAGCTGGGTCGACGGCAGCCGCAAGGAAGTGCCTCCTTATTACGCGGAAAATAATTATTCCTCCACCTAATAGCAGGGACCCACCGGACGCCCACCAGTACAACGCGACAAAAAGGTTTGCCCCTGACTGCTGGGAACCACCCGACGGGCCACCGTATTTCGCAAAAAAAACGTTCCCCCTGCTGTCAGCTCGGACCCACCAGAAGTGCCTCCTTATTACGCACAAAAAATGAATACCCCCCTGCTAGCTGGGACCCACCTTGGTGGGAGGCTGACTTGTGGGCCTACTAATTTGACGGGGACGGAGGGCTTTGTCAACTTAGTCAATATGCACGATTCTAGCTCCAGTGATCGTACGATGTCCATCCAACGGCCGTAGTGCTTCTTCAAGCTCTGGTCTTCTTGCTCCAGCCGCCCAAACCAGCGCCGGTCATGCCTCGTGCTCCTGCCTCCCGTGGCTGGCTGCGATGCGGCGGAGGCCTCACCGCCCCCTACTACTTCCACCGCTGGCCAGGCCATCCCTCTACTCACCCACACCCCTCGTTATTCTGCGGCGACCGCAGCCTCACACCGCAGCGAACTAGTGAACCCTCGTACTCCTCTACGCGTGGGCATCCACTGCCACGTCTTCCCCGGCTCCACGTCGTCCCCTTCCTAGGCCTCGCCGTCGTCCACCGCCCTGGTGCTCTCGGCGCGGCGTGGTCAACGTGGTCAACGAACGTCTTTCATCGGACGTGGACTATATGTGGAGAGGCTGACAGCTGGGTCCATGGCCGCAGCAAGGAAGTGCCTCCTTATTACGTGCAAAATAATTATTCCTCCACCTGACAGTAGGGACCCACCAGACAGGCCACCGTATTTCGTGAAAAAAACGTTTGCCCCTGACTCCTAGGACCCACCAGCTACATCTTCGCACGCAAGGAAGTGCCTGATAGTCGGGACCCACCTGGTCGAAGCGTACGTAGCGTTGTCATTCTGGTCGCGAACGTGTACGTACATATATACTGGTGGATGTAGAGGCACGCACGTGTCGTAGTAGAGGCGCGCATGTAGCATGTACACATACGTACAGCGGCCAGGGTGCAAGAAAGAAAATACGGCCACGTATGTGTACATACGGGCGGGGTCTCGAACGCCTACTCGCGCATACGTACGGCCAGGGCTCGTGTACATGGCTGGGTCGGAACGAAGAAACAGCGTCCTCGTCATGTTCATGGGGAGGCAACGGAATAAGTCGTGTTCATGGGGAGGCAACGGAATGCTCATGTTCATCGGGAGGGCTTGGACGGAACAGGCGATGGAAACGAGGTCTCGCGTACCGCAGAACGGAGGAAACGGCCTTGTGTTCGACCGGCCACGTTCGAAACGGGATCCTATTGATCGGGAGGGGTCTGGCGTACCACAAAACAAAGGAAATGGACCTCCTGCGGTTGAAACGGGGGTCCTGTTCATCGGGAGGGGTGTGGCGTACCGCAAAACGGAGGAAACGGACTTGTGTTGGAGCGCTACGGTCGAAACGGGGTCCTGTTCATCGGGAGGGGTGTGGCGTACCGCAAAACGGGACTCCACGAGATACTGTTCATCTCCACCGTCGACCCCTTCCAGCCTCCACGAGCTACTGTTCATCCACCGTCGACCTCCTCCAGCCTCCACCTACGACTGTTCATCCACGGGCTCCTGTTCATCCAGCCTCCACCGCGCGCTACTCCACCTGCTACTGTTCAACCAGCCCTCTCCACGGGCTCCTGTTCAACCACCCCTCCACGGGCTACTGTTCATCCTGCCCTCCACCGTCTACTGTTCATCCTACCCTCCACGGGGTGGTCCTGTTCATCCAGCCCTCCACGGGGTCCTGTTCATCCAGCCCCAACCGGCTCGATCGATCGGGGTCCTGTTCATCCAGAGGC
>NC_041386.1:513307836-513333593 GCF_002162155.2 Triticum dicoccoides
GCATCGATCGGCTTCAGTTAGCAGCAGTAGCGAAGGAATCGCTCGATCGGGTTCAGTTAACAGCCATTGATTGATTACTCGGGTTCAGTAACGCGTAGCCTATAGTGCAATCACTCGGGTTCAGTTAGAGCCCAACGCCTCGCTCGGGTTCAGTTAGAGCCAATGCCTCGCACACACGCGCGTACGTGTACGAGAGAAGCGCGCATCGCTCGGCCCCTGACCTCCCATCGTAACCGGGAACTCCCTGAAATTTTCCTCCCCCTCGCTTCTATCATGGTTTTTTCCGTCATGGACGGCCCAAAGAATGTCATGCAGCTGCGTCTCCGGCCTGCCCAGGATGAAAAGCCCATTTTTTGTCATGATTTTTTGTCATAGAAGTAGGAGCCCACCACATCTATGATGATACCGGGGTTTGTCACAATTATCGTCATAGAAGTGTCATATGTATGACAGAAAAAAAATTCGTTCGACCCAAAATGTCACGGATGTGTCTTTTTTTTGTAGTGTCTTCGGAGCACAATCCGTTGAAGAGAATATCACAAGCTTGAGCATTGTATTGCAGCATCTTCAACTCTTCTGCGCTAGCTTCATGGTTCAGTTATCTCCCATCAAAGAATTCACCTTGCAAGCCAATACACACAATATCCCAAATGGCGGGGTTATGTCCAAGAATATGCATTTTCATCCTATGCTTCCAACTAGCAAAATTTGTATCATCAAAGGACCTCTACGGTGGTAATTTCCCTCGCTAGACGCCATACTCTCCTAGGTTGTGAAACCAAGGCTATGATCACCAAAAGCTATGGAAATCAAGGCAAATGGAGACCAAAGCTCTGATATCACTTGTAGGATCGAAAGTATGTCTAGAAGGGGTGATTAGACTACTTGTAAAAATCTAGCCTTTTCCCAATTTTAAGTCTTGGCAGATTTTAGCAACTTAGCACTAGTCAAGTAAACAACCTACACATGCAAGTCTAAGAGTATAGCAGCGGAATGTAAAACATTACACATGAAGGTAAATGGAGGAGTTTGGAGGGAGCAAACGCAATGTAGACACAGAGATTTTTGGCGTGGTTCCGATAGGTGGTGCTATCGTACATCCATGTTGATGGAGACTTCAACCCACGAAGGGTAACGGTTGCGTGAGTCCATGGAGGGCTCCACCCACGAAGGGTCCACGAAGAAGCAATCTTGTCTATCCCACCATGGCTATCGCCCACGAAGGACTTGCCTCACTAGGGTAGATCTTCACGAAGTAGGCAATCTCCTTGCCCGTACAAACTCCTTGGTTCAACTCCACAATCTTGACGGAGGCTCCCAAGTGACACCTAATCAATCTAGGAGACACCACTCTCCAAAAGGTAACAGATGGTGCCTTGATGATGAACTCCTTGCTCTTGTGCTTCAAATGATAGTCTCCCCAACACTCAACTCTCTCTCATAGGATTGGATTTGGTGGAAAGATGATTTGAGTGGAAAGCAACTTGGGGAAGGCTAGAGATCAAGATTTATGTGGTTGGAGTGGAATATCTTGACCTTAACACAAGTGTAGGTGGTTCTCTCTTAGAAAATGTATGATGGAAGTGTAGGCATGTTCTGATGGTGTCGGGGTTGGGTGCGACATAAGCCAAGGGATGGCTTATCATGGTGGGAGCGAGTAGAACATCGCCGGTGCCCGGAAGCGGGATGAGGCGTAGACGCGAACGTCGGCGTACTTTACCCAGGCTCGGGGCTCTCCTAGGAGATAACACCCCTAGTCCTACTCTGCGGGGTCTCCGCATGATCACTAAGGCACAAGTGAATACAAAGGCGCTCCTTGAGCTCTATGCTAGAGGTAGGAGAAGGCAGGCATAGCTCCCTCCTTCATCTATGATCTGGTCTAGTTCTAACAGGTTGGGAACCCTTTGCATGGGTGCCCTGGGGGATTTATATAGGCCTACCCCCCAGGGGTACAATGGTAATCCGGCCGGGCGTAGGGCCCGGCTGTTAGTCTCTTCGGCCCCCGGCTTCTCCGCCGACTGCTGGGGCCCACCGCCTGGTGGGCCCCGCCAACTTGTTGGGTACGGGGCCGACAGGACGTCCCCGCTGTTCTCGGGTCTTGTCGGCAGCTCATCATTGTTGCCGCGTCTCTAATTATGCAGGCTTGGTCAGGGGATCGTGGCTACAGCTCCGCCGCCTGGCGGGCGATTACTATAGCCACTCTGCGTCTCGTCTGGTTAATGGCGAGTGGGTCTCGAGGAAGGGGCGGGCCGACTCCTAGGGGCCGACCTCCCTCGGGTCCAACTGGTGGGATCGTCGCCGTCTTCCGGGCTCTCGCTGCCTGGTGGGGCCCGTCGTCCTTGGGCCGTACCGACAGGCCGTCGTGGGAGCAGGACTCCGCCTGCTTGTGATGATGTCAGGGACAGCATGTCAACAGTGCTGCGCCGAGCGGAGATCTCCACCGTACGGCGCACTGTGACCACGCCAGCCCCTGGAAAGGGGGAGGGGATGGGCTACACTGTTGCCATTCCCTGTCCCGCCCCCCTTGATGAGGGCACGGGCTTTGCTGGTGTCGTGGGCCGACTCCTCGGGGCCGACTTCTCTAGAAGCCGCCAAGTAGGAGTCGGCTCGTCTTGGCCTTGCCTCTAGGACTCGGCCGTATACGGGCAGCCAGCTGTTCCTCCAACCGGCCCCCAGAAGACAGCTCTTCACCTTGGCATCTTGAGGGGCGCAGTCTGCCCCGATGTCTTGAAAGGTTCTGGGCCTCGGGTTAGCCTGCCCGTGGCCCATTAATCCGACAGTAGTCCCCGAAGCTGGTGAGGCACCGCGGATGATCAACCGAGGAGCCTCAGCAGTTTCTTTCTCTGAATGCTTGAGGCGGAACCTTGTTCGACTTCTGCCGGGCTGACTGGCAGGAGTCAGACTCGCCAATCTGACTTGTCCAAAAATTTCGAATGCCTCGGCGGGATCAAAGTGGCGTGCTAGCTAGGCTTCCAGGCCGCCGCCCGTCGGGCCTGTCACGTGGCGACGAGCGGCCGGGCCAGTCTACCCACCCACGCGCGTGACAGGACGCGCCTGCAGGCGGGGCCTGCCACTACCACGCCTTGGCATGCGAGCGGATCCGCCGCGGCCGCGATGGGCGGTTGAGGTTCCCGCGAAGTTACAGCGCGCAGTAACTTGCGCGATAAATTGTGGGGCATTCGGTAGTGGGCGCAGTAAATCCCACGACCGCCCCCTTGGCTTCACAGCCCATAGGCCTATAAGTAGGTGGAGGAGGGGGAGCGGCAGAGCACGCGCGCGCCACCTCCTCACCGCTTCCTCTTTCTTCTTCCTCTCGCCGCTGCGCCCCAAGCTACGCTGAGCGTCGCGGTGATTCGTTCCTGATGAGCTCCTCTTCCACTGTCACGCCCCCCGCGGTGCGCTCCGGAGCATGGGATGGCTCCGAAGTTCACGACGACCATGTCGATTTCCTCCGCAAGACGCGGCGGCTGCCCAACAAGGATTTCGTGAGGGTCCGCCTCGCGCCGAGGAGGGAAATTTCGCCGGCGCTGGAGGAGGGCGAGCGGGTCGTCTTCCGCTCGCACTGCCTGCGCGGCCTTGGCTTACCGGCGAGCGGCTTCTTCCGCTCCTTTCTTGAATTATACGGTCTCCAGCCGCACCACCTCACCCCCAACACGGTGGTGCTGCTGTCCGCCTTCGTCACCTTGTGCGAAGGCTTCCTCGGTGTCCTCCCCACCATCGAGCTCTGGGGGGAGTTCTTCTATTCCAAGCTCGGCACCCACGTCGCAGGTGTGCCGGCCCGGTGTGGCGCATTCATCGCGGTACAGAGTTCGGGGACCGACAACCCGTTTCCCCCCATCACGCTGATAAAGTCGGTGAAGATGTGGCAGCGGTCGTACTTCTACATGAAGAGCGTCTCCACGAAGGGCGACTGGGTCAACTTGACGGCTTACGCAGCCGGCCCGCCAGCTGGAAGGCAGCCAAACTGGTCGTACCAGGCCAGGACGCTGACGCCTGCTGGAGCCGCCGCCATCGCGCGACTCCGAGTGTTGACACGGTCGGAGGGCCTGACCGGGCCCGACTTGCTATCCGTCTTTGTGGCGCGCCGGGTGCTCCCGCTCCAGAGCCGCCCTCACATGATCTGCCAGATGAGCGGACATCAGGACCCGAGTCGGCTGTGCACCAAGGAGATGCCTCACGCAGAGGTAGCTCACATGGTGAACTACCTTGCAAACTGCGAGCTTACGGGAGAGTGGAGCTTCGGCAAGGAGCCGTATTCGCGCGCCAATCCCCCGCCTCTTGTAAGTTGTTTTTTCTTTATTTTTCTCTGATTCTTTGTTTGCCGAGTCCGTCTTGTCCAGCCTGACCAATTGGCCTTTGAACAGAGCCTGCTCCTCCAGCCAGCAGTCGACACTGTGGGGCCGAACCGCGAGTTCCTCCCCGACCGGGCGGAGAGCGACGTTGACGTCCCCGACTTGGGGGCCGTGGCCTTGGAAGACGACGCCGAGGGAGGAGGCGGCGAAGCAGGCGGCCCGAGGCTCGGAGCCAGCTTCGAGGATTGGCCTGATGATGACGCGGGGGAAGTCGCCCCGCGCCAGCAGCCAGGAGCCGGCCAGCCAGGCGCGAGCTCTTCTGCCGTGCCGGACGCCCAAGGCGGCGCGAAGAAGCGTAGGGCCACGCTGAGCATGTTCGGAAGTCGGCCGAAGAAACCCAAGGACTCGGCCGCGGCGACCAGGCGGGACGAAGCGACCACGAAGGCCAACTGCTTCCGCAAGGAGGTGAAGACGCCGCAGCTGGTTTCTGCGTAAGTACTACCTTCCTTTGCGCCTTCAATTTTTCTTTGTTTGACCTTGTCTGAGTTTCTTTGTTTGTTTACCT
This sequence comes from Triticum dicoccoides, assembly GCF_002162155.2. Lineage (NCBI taxonomy): Eukaryota > Viridiplantae > Streptophyta > Magnoliopsida > Poales > Poaceae > Triticum > Triticum dicoccoides. Next base: position 513,312,694 of record NC_041386.1, read on the forward strand.
TGGTCTAGGGCTCCCCTCTCTCTTGAGAAGACGGCTGCCACCTCCATCGTGGGGTCGGCGGAGACTTCCGCCACCACCCGTCGGATTGATCCGGTCGCCGACCTTCGGGAGGCGACAGAGCGGAACGCGCAGGAGGCGCGCGAGGAGCGGGAAGCCGCCCGTTTGAAGAAGGTGGAAGCTGACAAGGTGGAGGCCGCCGCCATGAAGAAGCTGGCGGAAGCCGAGGCCATCGACGCGGAGAAGAAGCATGCTGAAGAAGCCGCACACTGCCAGTCGGCGGTGTTCGTCGTCCCTCTGAACTCTACGCCGCCGCCACCGGAGTTCACGGCGTAGACTGGGGAAGTCGGCGACGAGAACCCGATCATGGAGAGGGACGGCGGCGACACCGCCATGCCGGAGGTGATCATGCCGCCACCGCCACCGTCCGGGAGCGCGCCAGGTGGGCAGCCAGCGGACCCGTCGGTGCCGCCAACTGAAGACGAGGTGGCGATGGGCCTGGCTCTCGAGGTCGGCACACCGACGCACCGCCGTCTTGCAAAGGCGGCCTCGGCGCCACGCCCGCTGGATACTGGCGCCGCGAGCTCCTCGATCCCCGACACCGAGGCAACGAGCGTCGCGCCCACTGGGTGGGTGCGGGGAGGCGGGACGGGCCCGTTGAACCAGGCGCTTTTGGACGTCCAAGCCAAGATCCGAGCTGAGTGCGAAGCCATCAAGAACTGCAACAAGGCGTATCTGGCGTCGCGAGAGGCCATCCGGGTACACTTCTTGCTTCATTGCTTTGATTCTTGTACTTCTTCATGGGGGGGCGCTGGTGCACCCACTGGGTGTAGTCCCCGAGTTTCGGGCCGGCTGCTGAGCAGGCCGCTCAGAACTCAAATTGGCAAGCTCCGAGTACTAAATATCTTTGCTTGTAGGATTATCATAACCTCCGTGCGGCCGCCTTCAACTCCAAGGTCCTTGAGTCGGATCAATGTGCTGCAGACTTATCGGAGAGCCGGAGTAAGTCTCCTTATTCCTCTGCGGGGGCGCGCTGGCGCACTCGCGGGCTGTAGTCCCTGAGATTCGGGCCGACTGCTGAGCAGTTGGGCCGGATCTTCCTGGCGACTTCATCTTTCTTTGTTGAATGTTGCCGTATCTTTCTTTTTCACTTTTGGTAGAAGCCAATGTTGTTCTTCAACGGCAACTGGGCGAAGCCAACACCACGCTTCATGCCAAGGAGGTGGACCACCGCAAGTTGGCCGAAGAGCGCGACCACCTCGTCACGCAGCTGGCGGAATAGAAGGAGCTCCTCAAGAAGGCCCAGGAGGAGGCGGAGGCCGAGGAGACCAGACTCCTCGCTGAGTTTGTGGTCGAGCGCTCCGCCTGGACTGACAAGGAGATGGAGCTGACTTCTGGCTTTCACGCGATCGAGGACATAGTCGATGGTGAGTCTCCCTTTCTTTCCTTCTTTGAACTGCCGGTTTGCTGGTTGAGTCGGCTTCTTGTTTTTAAATTTGGCTTTCTGCTTTCTGTTTTGGTAGACTTCTTCCCAGGCCACTTGAATGCCGCCAACCAACCCATCGAAGCTGATCGCGAAGGATGAAGAGCGGACGGTGCGCAGATCGCTGCCAACGCCCCCCGGACCCTTAATGAGCAGATCCTGAGCATCGAGGCCCGCCTTCGGCCAGCCCACCGGATGTTGCGCCGGCTTCAGCGTGTCGGCTCCCAGGCGGTTGCCGCCCTGTGGCCCGACATGCCGGCACCGCGCACCCCCAGTCGAACTGCCGACTGGCTGGAGGTGGCGGTCGGCCGTCTCGTGGCCTGGAAGAGCTCCTCGGCCCGGACTGGAGCGCGCCGGGCCTTGGAGTTTGTCAAGGCGTGGTACCCTGGGCTGAGTCTGGCCCAGCTAGCCACGTTCCGGCTGGAGGCTCAGGAGGAGTTGGCGGGCATGGAAGATGAACTTGTCAAGCGCGCAGCGTCAATCGCCGAATACACCGACACCAGCGTCTTCGTCCCGGAGCGGGTTGAAGACGGCACCGAGGCGCCGCCGGAATGGTTTGGGCTAAACTCGGAAGACGGCGAAGACTCGGTGGAGGTGATTGACTCCAGCGGCGAGGAAGAGGGCGAGTCAGAGCAGGAAGGCGAAGAAGAGGCGCGAGAGGTCGGAGCGGGCAGCCAGCCCCAGCCCAACCGCGCTTCGAGCAACGAGCCGCGCCCAACCGAGCCGGATGTCGCCAGAGGCGGCCAGGCGAAGACTGACCATCCAGCCGCTCCACCAACCGGCGCCGCCGATTCCTCCGCTCCACCGAACCCTTCTGCCACTTCCTAGGCCGCTAGTTTATCTTTGTTTCACCTGTCTATCAGTCTTAATGAACTTGTTAATTTTGCACAATTCCACCCGCGGGGTGTATCTTAAACTTGTGTTTTGAAGATCGGACAAGGGCCTTTGTTATGTAAATATTATTCTGAGTTCTATCTTTTCTTGCTTGCTGCTCTTTGGCTTTTTCCTTTGCCGCCTTCCCTTGGTTGCGTTTTGCCAGCCGAGCAGCCGCTCTGCGGACTGTGGTTGGGTCAAGTACTTAGCTACTTCTGGGAAGGCAAGTACTTAGCCGTTTTAGAACACTCTAGCAAGTTGAGTAGAAAACGGCGGGCCGGCTGCTCAACAGTCGGTCGTAAAAGGCAGGAAACCGGCTTAGACTATGCACATGCTTTGTGTCCTCAACCATTTTTCATGTGGGCACCATTTCTACCTTGCTCCTGCCCACCATGCAGCCGCTCTACGAGCTGCGGCTTCTAGCAGGAGACGGCTTAAGTGCCACACATTACTTGTCCGGCTGCAGGAAGCATTGCATAGTACAAGACGGCAAGTCCTTGGGCCGACTAGTCGAACCCGGTGCCAGGCGGCATAACAAAAAATGACATACTCATAGGCATAATTCTTATCATATAGATAAAAGAGGGCAGTCCCCGAGCTCTTCTCGGGGGACCCGGAGTCTTCGTACTTTAATACAAAAGGTAGCGTGGTACATACTACATCAACTGTAAAATCTTCGAAGGAGATTTGCATTCCATGGTCGCTCCGTCTCCTTGCCAGATTCGTCCCTCTTGCGTGCTCGAGGCTTCTAAGCTTCGATCAGGTAGTAGGAGTCGTTGCCCAACACTTTGCTGATGATGAAGGGGCCTTCCCAAGGCGCTGAGAGCTTGTGCTGGCTGGCTGTTCGCTGGATCAGCCGGAGCACAAGGTCTCCTTCTTGGAAAGATCTCGGCTTGACCTTCTGGTTGTAGTATCGGCGTAGGCTCTGCTGGTAGATGTTGGACCGGCTGAGTGCCAGCAGCCGGCCCTCTTCTAGCAGATCGACGACGTCTTGACGTGCTTCTTCTGCCTCATCTTCGGTGTACATGGTGACTCGAGGGGAGTCGAATTCTATGTCCGTTGGGATGATGGCTTCGGCACTGTAGACGAGGAAGAAAGGTGTGAAGCCGGTTGACTTGTTTAGAGTTGTGCGCAGGCTCCAGAGGACGGCTGGCATCTCGTCAAGCCAGCAGCCGGCCGAATGCTCCAGAGGCTCGACCAGTCAAGGCTTGATGCCGGACAAGATGAGGCCGTTTGCCCGCTCCACCTGGCCATTTGACTGCGGATGGGCGACGGACGCTAAGTCCAGTCGGATGCCCTGCGTCGCGCAGAAACGAGCCAAGGCGCCTTTGGCAAAGTTTGTGCCATTGTTGGTGATGATGCTGTGTGGTACGCCATACCGGATGGTGATGTCGGAGATGAAAGTCACAGCTGTTGGACCATTCAGCTTCTTGATTGGTTTGGCTTCTATCCACTTGGTGAACTTGTCCACCGCGACAAGCAGATGAGTCATGCCACCTCGCGCTGTTTTGAATGGTCCCACCATGTCCAGGCCCCGGACAGCAAAGGGCTAGGCAATGGGAATAGTCTTGAGTGCAGAAGCCGGCTTATGTGGCTTGGAATGGAACTTCTGGCACCCTTTGCATTTTTGGACCAAGGCCTTGGCGTCTTCTAGAGCAGTCGACCAGAAAAAACCATGGCGGAAGGCTTTGGCGACAAGTGCTCTTGAAGCCGCATGGTGGCCACACTCGCCTTGATGGATGTCTTTGGGAATCGCTTGGCCTTGCTCCGGCTCCACGCAGCGCTGGTAGACACCAGTGACACTGTGCCTCACAAGCTCTTTGTTGACGATGGTGTAGGCTGCTGCCCGGTGTTGCACTTGCCGGGCCAAGATCTTATCAGTCAGCAGCTCTTTGTTCACCAGGAAACTGAGGATGGGCTGGGCCCATGAAGGTGCTGCGATTTCTTTGACTATCAGGACTGCAACTTGGACGAGGGCGGCTGGGACGGGAGGCGGTGGGTTGGAGTCGGCAGCCGCTTGCTGGGTCGCCGAAGTCCTCGGGCTGGCCGCTGTAGTCCCCGGGCCGGGCGCGACTGCCGCGGCCCCCGGGCCGGCTGCCAGACTTCCCGTGCCGGCCGCTGGGGCTCTCAAGTCGGATCCGACTACTTCAGGGGGAGCCGGCACGAAGATAGAATTTGACTCTGGCGATGGCCTGACAGACGGCTTAAGGAGGCATTGAAGGGCGACGCCGGTCGGTATTGCTTGACGGGTGGAGCCGATTCGTGCCAGGGCATTTTCTTGCTCGTTGTCGTTTCTTGGCACATGGAGAAACTCGCACCCTTTAAAATATCCACTGAGTTGTTGTACGAGGAAGCGGTAGCTCGCCATGTTTGCATCTTTGGCGTCCCAGTCGCCTGACGACTGCTGGACCACCAAGTCAGAGTCACCATAGCACAGGATCCGGCGAGTGCCGAGCTCTTTGGCAAGCCGGAGCCCGTGAATGAGTGCCTCGTATTCGGCGACATTATTGGAGGCGGCAAAATGGATTTGCAGCACATATTTGAGCTTGTCGCCTTTGGGAGAGGTGAGGACGATGCCGGCTCCCAAACCGGTGTGCATCTTGGAACCATCAAAATGCATCCGCCAATTGGTGGAATCGGGCACTGGTGGCAGGTACTGGGTCTCGGCCCAGTCGACGAGGAAGTCGGCCAGCGCTTGTGACTTGATGGCGGTGCGAGGCTAGTAATAGATGGTGTAGGGGGCCAAATCTATGACCCATTTGGCCACTCGGCCCGAAGCATCTCGGCTTCCAATGATCTCAGCCAATGGAGCTGTGCAGACCACAGTGATTGGGTGCTCTTGAAAATACGGCTTCAATTTCTTGGCGGCAAAGTGCATGCCATAGCACATCTTCTAGTAGTGGGGGTAGTTTTGCTTGGAGGTTGACAACACTTCACTCAAATAAGATACCGGTCTCTAGACTGGTAGTGCCTTGCCTTCCTCCTTGCGCTCTACCACGATGACTGTGCTGACCACTCGGCCGGTGGCGGCGATGTAGAGGAGCATGGGCTCCTTAGGAGTCGGAGCCGCCAGAACAGGTGGAGTAGTCAACATCTTTTTGAGCTGGAGAAAAGCTTTGTCCGCCTTGTCGTTCCACTCGAAAAAGTGGTCTTCTTCATGAGCTGGTACAGGGGAAGAGCCTTCTAGCCCAGCCGACTGATGAATCGGCTAATGGATGCCAAACAGCCAGTGAACTTCTGCACATCCAGCAGTCAGGTGGGTACTTTCATCCTCTCAATGGCCTTGATCTTCATAGGGTTGCACCCTATGCCATGTTCTGAGACCAGGAATCCAAGAAGCTGGCCGGCCGGTACTCCAAAGACGCATTTCTCCGGGTTGAGCTTGATTTGAAACCGGCGTAGGTTCTCAAAGGTCTCCTTGAGGTCTTCTAGCAGCGTTCCACGCTTCTCCGTCTTCACCACCACATCGTCCACGTAAACGTGGGCGTTTCTACCAAGTTTCTTGAGGATGCACTTCTGCATGCAACGTTGAAACGTGGCACTGGCATTCCTCAAGCCGAACATCATGGTCAAGTAGCAGAAGGCTCCAAACGGTGTGATGAAGGCGGTCTTCAGTCTGTCGGTCGGATTCAGCTTGATCTAGTGGTATCCTGAATATGCATCCAAAAAACTCAACAGCTCGCATCCGGCTGTGGAGTCTATCACTTGGTCGATTCTCGGCAAAGCGAACGGGTCCTTGGGGCATGCTTTGTTGAGGCTGGTGTAACCAATACACATACGCCACTGCTTGTTTTTCTTCAACACAAGGACTGGGTTGGCCAGCCACTCTGGAAAGAACACCTCCATGATGAAGCCGGCTGCTAGCAGCCGGGCTATCTCTTCTCCAATGACTCTTCTCTTCTCTTCTGACAGGTGGCGCAAGGGCTGCCTGACTGGTTTGGCATCAGACCGGACATGTAACTTGTGCTCGGTGAAATCCATCGGAACACCCGGCATGTCTTTGAGGGACCATGCAAAGATGTCCCAATTCTCGCGGAGGAAATCGACGAGCTCGCCTTCCTATTTGCTGTCGAGGTTTGCACCTACGACAGCGTACCTCTCCGGGTGCTCTGGGTCCAAGGGGATCTTCTTTGTGTCTTTGGCCGGCTTGAACGAGCCCTTGGCTTCCGACTTCTTGGGATCGGGCGACATCTCCGGTCGCTTGCCTGCCATCGCCACAACCCGGTCAAGGAGCCGCTTCTCAGCTGCGATCACGAGGGACTCGGCCAACCGACTGCTCTCAGCTGCGCAGGCGGATGACTTCTTGTAGTCGCCGCTATGGTCAGAATACCCTTGGAACTCGGCATCTTCATCTTGAGGTAGGCATAGTGGGGGACCACCATAAACTTGGCCAGAGCAGGACGGCCAAGCAGTGCGTGGTATGGGCTCTCAATGTCCACCAGCTCAAACCAAACTGGCTCTTGGCGAAAGTGATCCTTGTCTCCAAAGAGGACGTCTATCTGGATCTTGCCGATTGGTGAGCAGGAAAGGCCAGGAACTATGCCATGGAATACAGTCCGGCTGGACTGAAGCTGCCTTTGTTTGATTCCTAACTTCTCCATGGTATCTTTGTACAGGATGTTGATGCTGCTGCCGCCATCTATTAGAACTCGGGAGAAACGAGCAGCTCGCCTGTCCGTGGCAAAGGTGGCATCCAAAACCAGGGCATAGGAGCCGGGGTTGGGCATCACTTCCGGGTGGTCGGCTCTGCTCCAGCTGATGGGCTTCTCGGACCAATGCATGAACTCTGGAGTCTCTGATGCTACCACATTCACTTCTTGCTGTTGCAACCGTCTGCTGCGTCGATCATCGGCCACGCTGGTGAACACGACATAGGCTTCATGCTCTTCTGGGTACTCGTATTGTATGGCTGCGACTGGTCTGACCGCCGGCTGCTGGGGCGGAGGAGGAGGCGGCTGCTGCCTAGCAGGCGGAGGAGGCGGAAGGCTGTCTCCCTTGGCAATTCTGGTGAGCCAATGGCACTTCCGAGTGGTGTGGTTGGACAGCTTCGCACCACTGTGGAATTTGCAGGGTGCATCAAGAGTCTGCTCATATGAGAAGGCGGGCAGCCAATTGGACTTGCCGCCCTTCGGGCGCTTGGACTGAGGCTGCCCATCCGGCTGCTGGTCCTCCACTGCTGCCACCTGCCGGATTATGGAAGCCGGCTGTATGGCTTTGCGCTTGTTGTCGCTTTGTTGTTGGCGTCGGCTGGTGTCTCTAGCCAGGGTTCGGGGAGCCTGAGGGGCCACTTTGCCAGAGGCGTCAACTTGGATCTCTGCCTTCATGGAGGAGTCGGCTGTGGCATAATTATCTGCTATGATCAGCAGCTCGTCGAGGGTCGCCGGCTCGTCGCAGAGGAGTCGGTGCTTGAGGAGGGTGCCCTCTCGGCACCCAGTGGTGAAGTATTCGATGGTCTGCACCTCGTGCACGCCCTCGCAAGAGTTGCGGAGCTCGGCCAGGCGCGTGAGGTAGTCGCGAGTCGACTCATTGGGGCTTACACGCACAAGGAGAGCTGGCGAGGCTTGGGCGGCTGCTTGTACGTGCCGATGAAGTTGCGGATGAAGGCTTCGGTGAAGTCAACCCAATTGTTGATGCTACGGGGCTTCAGACTGTTCAGCCATGTCCGGGCTGTGCCCTGGAGCATAAGCGGAACGTACTTTACAGCGACGCGCTTGTTGCCATTTGCTATGCTGACGGCGGTGGAGTAGTCGACTAGCCAGTCCTCCGTCTTCATAGAGCCGATGTATTTGGGCGTGTCTCTTGGGAGCGTGAACCCTTTGGGGAAAGGCTCGTCTCGAATACGGGGGCCGAAACAGGGCGGGCCCAATTCATCTTCCTCTTCCAGCGCCAGGGACCGGTGGAGACGGTCGATCCGGTGGCAGGCATCGTTCTCTCCGACTCCCTCTCGACGGCCAAGGAGGTCGCTGAGTGTCGGGTGCTCAACAGGAGGCGGGGTGACACGCCTTTACCTCCGAAGGGGAGGAGGCGGACAGTCATCCCGTCGTTCCACTCCTCTCGGGCGGCCGTCTTGGTCGCGCTCAATGGTGATGCGAGTCCGGCTGCGGCTAGCAGTTGACTCCTTGTCTCTTCTCCCATGGACGTCACCAGTCGGCGTCCGACAGGTCGCGCCTTGGTCTCGGCGGGGAGGCAGATCGTCATTTTTCCGTTGCGGCGCCTCACTACGGCAGCCGGCCTCGTGCTGCTCAGCTGCCGCATCGAGGAGCCGCCGGATGCGCTTCGCCATTTGGCGACGCTCTTCGCCCTCAAACTTGTCTAGCTCTTCTGTTGTCGCCTGGGCAGCTCGGATATTTTCTGCGGGCGTGGCATAGATGGGGCGATCTGCCCCGAGCAGGTTGGCGATGGCCACGCTGCGCTGCTGGACCGCGCCAAGGCGGCTGGGCCCCGCAGGAGCCAGCGTGCCGCCCACAGCGCGGTCCATCTCGCGCCGGTAGGCTTCCGACAGGCGTCTCATGCTAGCCAGCTCCTTGGTGCCCTCGACAAGCTGGAGGCGGCATGCCTCCAGCATCTCGGCGTTGGCGTCTTCTGGGATGAGCGCCGTCAGGTCTTGTAGGGCTGCGTTGAGTGGGTCGTGAGTATCTCTGCCGGAGTGCTCGCCGTGACCGATGACAAGCACTTCTGTGACGGTGCTTCCGCCGCTCTCCGCGCGAGGGAGCGGCTCGTCGTAGACCACCACGTTGGTGGGGAACGCATCAAGTGACGCAGTGTCGGAGTCAACCAACATCGGGTCGGTGGAGCCTATAGACTCCAGGTCCACAGCTGGCTCGCTGGTGACGTGGAGTTGATCGAGGAGGCCCGCGAGGAGGCTCTCGGGGCCGTCTGTGCCCGCGTCGGACGCGGGCTCGCCGGAGAGGTGGACCTCGCCAACGAGATCAGCGAGGCAACTTGCCGCGCAGGCGACTTCCGTGCCATGCAGCGCGTCGGCGCAGACTCCATCTGGCGTGCTGGGCTGGCTGCGCTCGCCAGGGAGAAAAAGGGTTCCCGTCCAGAACAGGTCTCCGGACGACTATGCACCTCGCCCCATGGTGGGCGCCAAATGTCGGGGGTTGGGTGCGACATATGCCAAGGGATGGCTTATCATGGTGGGAGCGAGTAGAACGCCGCTGGTGCCCGGAAGTGGGATGAGGCATGGACACGAACGCCGGCGTACTTTACCCAGGTTCGGGGCTCTCCTAGGAGATAACACCCCTAGTCCTGCTCTGCGGGGTCTTCGCATGATCACTAAGGCACAAGTGAATACAAAGACGCTCCTTGAGTTGTATGCTAAAGGTAGGAGAAGGCAGGGCTAGCTTCCTCCTTCCTCTATGATCTGGTCTAGTTCTAACAGGTTGGGAACTCTTTGCATGGGTGCCCTGGGGGTTTTATATAGGCCTACCCCCTAGGGGTACAATGGTAATCCGGCCGGGCGTAGGGCCCGGCTGTCAGTCTCTTCGGTCGCCGGCTTCTTCGCCGACTGCTGGGGCCTGCCGCCTGGTGGGCCCCGCCGACTTGTTGGGTACGGGGCCAACAGGCCGTCCCCGCCGCTCTCGGGTCTTGTCAGTAACTGATCACTGTTGCCGCATCTCTAATGACGCAGGCTTGGTCAGGGGGTCGTGGCTACAGCTCCGCTGCCTGGCGAGCGATTACTATAGCCACTCCGCGTCTTATCTAGTTAATGGCGAGTGGGTCCTGAGGAAGGGGCGGGCCGACCTCCCTCGGGTCCGACTGGTGGGATCGTCGCCGTCTTCCGGGCTCTCGCTGCCTGGTGGGGCCCGTCGTCCTTGGGCCGTACCGACATGCCGTCGTGGGAGCAGGACTCCGCCTGCTTGTGATGATGTGAGGGACGGCAGGGCAACAGTGCTGCGCCGGGTGGAGATCTCCGCCGTACGGCGCATTGTGACCACGCCAGCCCCTGGAAAGGGGGAGGGAATGGGCTACACTATTGCCATTCCTTGTCCCGTCCCCCTTGATGAGGGCACGGGCTTCGCTGGTGTCGTGGGCCGACTCCTCGGGGCCGACTTCTCTAGAAGCCGCCGAGTAGGAGTTAGCTCGTCTTGGCCTTGCCTCTAGGACCCGGCTGTATACGGGCAGCCGGCTGTTCCTCCAGCCGACCCCCAGAAGACAGCTCTTCACCTTGGCATCTTGAGGGGCGCAGTCTACCCCGATGTCTTGAAAGGTTCTGGGCCTCGGGTTCGCCTACCCGTGGCCCATTACTCCGATAGATGGCTCTCTCCACGAATGAAGAGTGGATGGAGGGGTATATATAGTCTCCACACAAATCTAACCATTACATACAATTTACCAAACTCGGTGGGACCGAGTTAGAAAACTCGGTCAGACCGATTCAATTCAAAATGTGAATGTTAGGATTTTCAGTGAGACCGACATGTCAACTCGGTGGGACCGATTTCATTAGGGTTAGGGCATAACGTAATCTCGGTGAGACCGATTACACAAACTCGGTGGGACCGATTTTGGTAATAAGCAAACAGAGAGTTGGCCAGGCAAACTTGGTGGGACCGATTCGCTCATTTCGGCTGGACCGAAACGTTACGAAGGGAAAACAGAGAGTTTGCATTGCGAACTCGGTGGGACCGATCGCTCATCTCGGTTAGACCGAAACGTTACGAAGGGAAATAGAGAGTTTGCAATCCCATCTCGGTGAGACCGAGATCCCTATCGGTGGGACCGAAGTGAATAGGGTTTTGTGGCAGTGGCTATGTCAACTGAACTCGGTGGCGCCGGATGGAAAGTTTCGGTGGGGCCGAGTTTGACTTTTGGTTTGGGACATATGTGGATGTGAGAAAGTGATTGAGGGCTTTGGAGCATATCACTAAGCACTTTGAGCAAGCAAGCCATTAAGCAACACCTCATCTCCTTTTAATAGTATTGGCTTTTCCTATGGACTCAATGTGATCTTGGATCACAAAAATGGAAAATGTAGAGTTCTGAGCTTTGAGCTTGAGCCAGTCCTTAGTCCTTAGAATTTTGAGGGGTCCACATTTCTAATCCATGCCATGCCAATCATTGAGCTTTCTTGAAATAATTATCTTGAAACAGCATTAGCTCAATGAGATATATGTTGTTAGGAATTATCAAACCATCCGGAGATAGTTGCACTTTCAGACCAGACCTAGGGTTTTCACCCCAGAGTTCAAGACCAGATACTCGGAAAGCACCACCCAATCGAATTCATCTTGCGCCATCTCCTCCACTTGCCATGATCCCAAGTTGCAAACAGGCACGGACATGACGGCAGAGAGCATGCCCACATGAGCAGAACCGATACAAGAGCTTCTCACACAACTGATGAAGTCGTTGACGAGGGAAAAAGGTCAGCCGCACTACCGAAATCCCGAAGGGACACTCCGGAGGTAGGCTCTTCAAACTATGGCTCCTCGGCTGTAACGACTTCTTCTCTAGGATGATGGTCCAACGGGACCATAACTTTGATGAATTCCGATCGGCAATCAACAAAACTTGGGTTGGCTTAGGAGTTGGAGCGGCTTGTGTGCCATTACCTGTTCGAGAGGACCATTTGAAAGCTTTTTCATAAAAAAGAACTTTATTTATTTTGTACTGTTGCTTGTATTGGAGCTGAAACTTCTATTTGATTTCGATTGAATAGAAGGGGAAAGTAATACTTTTACTCTATAAAGTTATTGGTCCCAAGAAATAATCAAATCAATGAAATATTCCTGTTTTAGCCAGATGTGCCTTGACCCGTGTACAATCATGCAATTAGTAAGCAGGGGCATACTTCTGTCTGTAGTCATTAAGGCAATATCAGCATAAACAAATCCTTAACCAATCTGTCACAACTCACACAGTTTGCTGGTTAGATATAGTAATGTATGCCATATTAACGTGTGAATGACCAAATCAAGCATGCTGCCACGCGTTGCCGACTTCAACTAGTTGACTTGCTTCAGTTAGTTGATTAATATATTCTGTGTGGGCCAGGCTGCTAATTTATTCGTCCATTCATGTCAGTTCCATCCATTTGGCACAAACATGATTGCTGAGGAAATGGCATGGTTTCATGCATGTATGACTTGTGAGAGTAGAGCAAGGGGTGAATCCCCTGATCCTAGCCTTGTATCTTGGGACAGGGCATTTAACCTAGTTTTGCCCCTGAGCGATGCTTGCCAACATATTCACCCTTTGGATGCTTGTTGAGGTGCATTTCCGAGCCGTCGACACTTGGACTTCTTACTCTGTTTCAAATTACTTGAAGTTTTAGTTTTATTTTAAGTCAAATTTCTTTAAATTTGACAGTCTGCATAAGATTATATTAACATATAAAACTCCAAATTAGTCTCATGAGATTATATATAAAATATACTTTCGTATTATGTGCATCTTTTAAAACGGAGTATGTGTATTTGTTGTAGATCTTAGCACAATGTTTATTATAAATTCAGTCAAACTTGAACTATTTTGACTTAAGACAAACCTGGAACTTCAGTTAATTTAGAACCGAGGGAATATTTTCTACGCGTCCCGGTGGCATATTGTATCTTGTTTCTGCATAGGTGATTATCTGTGTTTCTTGCGAACCATAACTTCTTTGAGCAATAAACTAAACTGAACTCAAATGTAAATATGGACTTTACATGGAGAGGGAAAATAAAAATTTTACCAGAAAAAAACACAGAGATAAAGTGGCTACTAATTCACCGGAGATTGCACACCATCTACTCTGTCCATCCAAATATATAGGGCCTAATACGATTTTTGAGGTTGCCTTTGACCATCCAAGTATAGAGTGTGTTGTTATCCAATGGTGCTTGAATATCTATCATAGCCTATATAACCATCAAACATCTTCTTAGATATTTTTGTGATCATTTGGAATGCGTTTCAAAATGATGCAACCTTCGAAAATTACTTTTTGGTACCGAGCTCCAGTGAGCCTTTTTTCAAACATATGTAATAAATTTATTTGAAGTGTTAGAAAATTCCAAAAAAAAGCATTTAAATGTAGATATGATCTATGCACCTACATTTTTTCATATATCATGTGTATTTATATATGTGTATACGAAAACAATGTGTGGATTTGAAAATATCAAACAATACACACACAAATTTGTCCTTTTTATGCACCTCACGTGGATAAAGTATTTCCTTTGAATATGTGGAATAGATGTATATGTACATGTGAAAAAAACAGTTTTTTTTTTCATTTTGAAAATACGAGCACGCCTCCCTCACTGCAACCTTTTCTTATTAATTTTTGTGTGAACATAGTACAAGTGTAGATGCTTATACATTCGCTACGCTCACCTCTATAAATGCACTCGTAGGCGCCTCTGTAGTCCTCCGAAACATCTCCTCGCACTGAATAAACATCATCAGAAAGTCTGAAATAAATTTAAAAAAATGCGAGCACCAATGCTAAGTATAGGACTTGAATTCTTATGGGTTGGTTTCACCATAAAAAACCTAACCATCAGAGGTAGGCTTAGCTCGCACCTTCCCTTATTAAACTTGATCCCGCGCTTTACAACAAATAGGAATAAGCAAGCTGTCAACGTAAGGTTTCTGTCCGTGATTTTGGTGGCAGCGCTTAGTAGGAGTAGGATCTATACCGATCTCGCGCTGACCTTGATTATTTCATCCGTTTTTGGATTATACCCTTGTTTTCTTGCTGGTTCCTGATCCAACCACGTACTCGGGAGCACGTCAAAGCCCTTGACAGCGACGTGGGCCCCGCCAATGCTCCTGGCATTCTCCATTTGGCTCCCTTCCTTTGACTTTGCGATCCCAAAACGTCACTGATTAGTGACTAGCCAGGGAGAGTAATATAATTAACCTCTAACAACAGAAGAGAAATGCTCTGAAATGCAGCTAATTAAGACGACTTCAAGGGTGACGAAGAGACTTTGCATTCTAACCACCGTACCCACATTCACATAGCTGCGCAGAACTCGTTAAAGGCTTCCGGGGTGAGTTGACGTATTTCATCCCTTCAAAAAGATGTTCACAACTACTTCCATTCTAAAATAATCCCTTCATCCCAAAATAAATGTTGCTGATTTGGTACAACTTAGGGAGTACTTACAATTTTAGGCTTGTCCTAACTGAAACATCTTTTAAGTTTGATCAAATCTATTAAAAAAAGGACAACACTACGCGTCAGCCGGCTGATCTGACATATAGATCAGCCGGCTTGGCCGTCGTAGGATTAATCCGTTGGATCGTTTCGCGGGGCTGCATGCTGCCTCAGATCTCTAGTCACTTTCAAATGGCATTTTCACCGGCTCGCGAGCTGTTCGCTTGAGTGATGCAAGCCATCAGTTTCTCCTCTCTAATTTTGTGCAACAATACTCTTGTTGCGAAACCTTCTCTTCTCTAATTTTCTGCAACAAAATCTTTGTTGCAGAACTTCTCTTCTCTAATTTTCTGCAACAAGAGCTTTGTTGCGGAACCTTCTTTTTTCTAATTTTCTGCAACAAGACTTTTGTTGCAAAATCTCCCATACACTAATTTCCTTTGACCCGTCTCATCTTGCAAAATTTCTTCTTCTTTAATTTTCTGCAACAAAATCTTGTTGCAAAAATTCCAAACACATCTTCCGCCGCGTCTAATTTTCTGTAACAAGATCTTCGTTGCAAAAAATGCAACAACATCTCTGTCCGCGTCGCACACTAACACAATCGTCCTATATTGCCGCCGTTCCGCAACAACGTTATTGTTGCAGAAACTTGAAGTGGACATGGACGTACTGTGTGGTTATATGGTTGCTGCTTGCGCCGGTGGTGCCGGGATGGTGGTGAGGTTGATGGCGCTCCACATCGATGGTCCAGGGAGAGCGTACGCGTGGGACCATATGACGCGTGGCGCCTGAGCGAGGCGGCTGATTTCCTCAAGAAAATCAGCCGGTTGTTTAGAAGCCTTTCCCATTAAAAAAATATCAGTATCTACAACACCAAACTAGGCCTTCTTTGGTTCATAGGATAGGAATTTTATAGGAATAGGAAAATCATAGGAAGTGAGATGACATGCATGTCAATTCCTATAGAGAAAGAGATGTCATTT
This sequence comes from Triticum dicoccoides, assembly GCF_002162155.2. Lineage (NCBI taxonomy): Eukaryota > Viridiplantae > Streptophyta > Magnoliopsida > Poales > Poaceae > Triticum > Triticum dicoccoides. The sequence continues at coordinate 513,328,127 of NC_041386.1, forward strand.
GGTGCATAGGATAGGATTTTTTCCATTGAGTGTAGGCTAATATTTTTTTTCCTTCAAAACGTGAATGATTGATTCCTATCCTACATAGGAATAGGAATTCATTTCTACAAACCAAAGGGCTTCAAAGGAATTTTTCCTTTGCAAATCCTACCCTATAGAATTCCTACAAAAATCCTACAAACCAAAAGAGGCCTTAGTTCATTAGCTATATATACCATAAAGAAATTTGATTTAGGACAAATCTAAAACTTGAGTATTTTGTGGTGAAGAGAATACTAAGTAAATGGTTCCAAAGAACACGTACTTGCGTGTTCCAGTGTAGGAGGTCCAACTTGGTTAGGAACCAACTGGCCGGCAGCGTTAACTGCTGGAATTCAGCGTGTGCATGCCGTGTACACGCCTTGCTTGACCTTGCTAAAGCTGCAGAATCCATGGCATAGCATATTCCCCCAGTTGCTGAGGCTTTCTAGCTACTCGGTAACTCGTCGACAAAGATATGTTATGGCGCATGTCCATCGATCAAGGCTGGCAACTTGCGTAGCCGATCATGCAGGTGATTGATTAATTCACCTCATTAACTTAATCATCTAGGACCAGGTCGCTTTGGCTATGTACAAATGATGTTGTTTTTAATGACGAAAATGATTCTTCTTTGCAGGTTATTTTTCGTTGTACGCACTCGCTTCGTACGTGGTGTACGTTACAACAAGCGAAGTACCAATCGCTGTTTAAGGCGGCGTGTATGTTGTTGGAGCAGATGGCTACGAAGGTTTTTTCCCAACATGGGTGGTAGCATAATCTCCAGATCGGTCCACCATCTCTTTCGACATAGGCATAGTGTCGATCTATGGACTCTACTGTTGCCGAATTGTCGGTCTTTTATCATTATGTTTCATAGACTACTGGTGTTTGGTTGTGTGCATCCTAATTATATAGAGGCCGGGTGATACTCTTAATGCTTTGTATCCCTTTAATGCTACATTTTAAAATAATAAAAGCGTCCTTTATAAAAAATAAATCATCCAGGACCCAGGTAGTTCGGTAGACCATTCGTCGAGGTAAGTAAACAAGAGCAGGGCGAATGATCGATCCATCAGGAGTATACAGCTCGTCAGATAAATCTTATGATATGGACTGAATTCTGCAAATTCTGGTTGGTGCGTAGATTGTTTAGAGAAATTGGTATACAAACTAGTAGTAGGCGTTTGTTGAGACTGCTGGTCTCAGCCCTGAGGTAGCCATTGCAACTGCTGGTTGATGGCTCCAAAGATCTGGGCAAAGAGTATTACTAGTATCTCTCCTCAACTATTGGTTATGATTAAACTTTATATAGATATAGAAGAGAATGTGTTCGGCTTCTTTGTTTTTCATTTCTTGTTGGTTTTTTCTTCCTCTTTTCTGGTTTAATTTGAAGAGCTGACTTTTAAAAAAAAAAGGAAAAGAAAATGAGTGTTAGGAATGTGGGGAGCTGAGTGCCTAATCCTACCAAAGCCAAGAAAACCCTGAACACTGTAGTCTAGTCATTGCAAACCACAGATATTGTTCTATAGTGTTCCCCAACTTTCCTTTCATGACTTGGCAACCTTGATTGTGGCCTAATTGTAGCACTCGAAAAGAAAATTTCAAGATGTAGCACTCTGGATTTATTTTATTTTGAGACCACAAAATATTGATGCATCAATCAGCCAAGTACATTTTATTCTTCAATTTATTTCCTTTTTTTAGCTATATACAGAACAAGTTAATAATCATATCGACCCATAGATAGAGAGCCTACACCAAATACAGAGACACAGTGGATGCATTCACGCTCTGACTCTTAGAAAGTTCCTGAATACAGTAGTACACATCTCCTGAAAGAAACATCCAAACATGAACTGAACTTCCATTCGGACTTGCTGATTAGAAAATCACTAGGCATGAAAGCGACCAGCGGGTCTCGAAATTAAAGAAGAAGTCGCATGCTCCATGCAGCAGCCTACTAAATTAGAGCCCACAGCTTGAGGCTTCAGAAGATGAGTACAGTATCATAAAGAAGCAATCAATCTTTGCCTCTTTCGCTGGACGGATCACGAGAAATGATCTCGTTGGATCTAATTGAAAACTTCAACGGACGATTTCATTTCATTTCATTGGGCCCGAATGTGTGTATGCTTGAGCTGACATGTGGTGCTGATCTGCATCTGTTGTCTGACGACGCTGCGTTGACAAGGAGGAATGAACTGTATCGCAGGTTCAGATTCATTGGTTGACACCATGCAAATAATCAGAAGGGATTAGTCCTGACATGATCAACTGCACATCTCTGTCAAATCTCAGTGACCACATTTAAGTAAGGATTGGACTATTGAGGTTGCATGTACCAAGTCAGTAAGCAACTGCCCCGGGTAACCAAGTTAACCTTGTTTATCTGTCTACCAATGTATATGATCACCTTCAAGTCCTATAATGTGCCCACATGCAGAGGATTTCACTGATTAAAGAAAGCATTGACCAGTTCATCCTGTCATCACAGTATCTAGAAAAATAGCTCACCCTGTCATGATCTGCAAAGTTTAACCAGTAACCGGTTAGCAAGAGGCTGCGCTGGTTTTCAGAAACTGGTTTTGGAGCCAATTGTCATTCTCAGAAAGCAGCCAATGACAGAAAAAAAAATATGTGGCACGTAGGAGGTAAAATGTTGATCACGGATGAGATTAGTTATAAGAAATGCAGTAGGCAACGAAGAATGGTTCCATGGATTGCCTGTAATCTTTTTTTTTTTGCAGGGGACTGCCTGTAATCTGTTTGAGCTTATTCCCGTTTGAGACACTTGGTTAATCAATCAATGTACATAAGATCGAACAAATTGGTGCGAAAGACAGACAACAGAGATCCATAATAAAAATAAAAGTTATGTCAAGGTTTCTCAAAGCTGTCATTTCGAACTTCAACTTTTACATCTCGATTTTTCACTATGTTTTCAGTGAAGATATTGCCGAACACCAAACAAGTACAAACTTGGTTAATCACAATGCTTTTGAAAAGCCGCATGAGCCACCTGTCACATATTTGTATATACCACATATTTGAATTTGAACTATATTGCACCATACTTTATTTTCAAGCTGTTGTAACAAAGACGGCCCATACCTCAGGGTCACATGTTGTGGTAGTGAAAAGGCATGCCAAATCAAATAAAGTTATCAACAAAAGCAAGTTGAGAAAGATAATCTCGTGGAGACATATCTAGCATTTCCTATTTGACATACTTTGTGTTTTCAAATAGTCGACCCACGCACACACAAGCGAACAAAGAGAGTAAAAACAGAAACACGGCTGTACTTCACACGAAAGCACAACCGTGATTTTCACATGGTATGCTTCACGCGTTTTTCCCCCTCATTAAACAAGGAAAAAACAAAAACAAAATCTGAAAACCCAAAGAAAAACAAACATGTGCAGAAAAGGGAAAAAATGTGTTGCCGCGGGTGGGACAAGGACATGACACATGACAGCGGTTGGGCGCACCATGCGACACGCCTCAGTAGCCCCCCTGGAAGCCCCTTGCGGGGGGTACTCACTACATATATCTGTCGTCGAGCTCTATGAGGACTTTTTTCAGTTGCTACGAGGGCATTTTCTATTCTATGCTGGTTTCACAAAATAGACCCCGAAATTGGAGGGGAATCTAAATGGGCTGGCCATTAGCCTGATTTCTCTACTGGTTTCTTCTGGTTTTTATTTTCCTTTTTTTTACTTTACTTTTTTTCTTACTTTTCCCTTTCTTGTTTCATTTTGGTTTAACTATACAACTAATATTTTGTTTTTTAGTTCTTATTTTCAGTGTTTCTAACCCATGCACATTGGTTGAAATGCCATGAACAATTTTTAAATGCATGAACATTCTAAAATGGATGTAACTTATAAAAAAATCATGAACATATATTAAAACATGTGAACATCTACCAAAATTACGAACATTTTCTGATTTTACTACTTCTAAAAAAATACATTAACATTCTTAAAATATGCAAATAGTTTTTGTAATTCATAAGCAGCTTTTTGATTCATGGGATTTTAAAAAATAATTTTAAATATTTATTAATTTTTTTGAGAAAATAAAAGTTGACAAAAAAATAGAACAATAATATTTCACGCGGAAAAAAAATCAAACGAAGAGAACATTTGTACGGCCTATGTTGTTCTGATCTACTCTTTTTTTCCTTTCTGGTTTTTAACCCCCAAAAAAGTGCACTAGATATGATTCTAGTGTCAGCTAGGGTAGCCAACTGGACAACCCACCCCGATGGGATTATAACATTCTTTTATTGTTTTCTTCTTTCTTATTTTCTTTTCTTTTTCTTGTTTTTCTAAAAATGGGTGAATTTTTTATCAAAATGACTGAACCTTTTTTTATCAAAACCGATGAACTATTTTCAAATCCATGAACTTTTTCTTGAATTCCTCAAAAAAATTAAAAATTGATTAACATTTTTTGAATACGTGAATTTTTTTAAAAAGTCCATGATTTTTTTAAAAAGTCCATGAACTTTCCAAAAGTTCAATAAAGTTTTTCAAAATTGATGCACATTTTTTCAAAATTGGTGACTTTTTTCTATATTCGATGATTTTTTAAAATTTGATGAACTTTTTCCAAAATTGATAAACTTTTTCTAAATTTGTGAACTAATTTTCAAATTCATGAACATTATTTTTGAAAATCGATGAAATTTTCTTGAATTAGACATTTTTGAATAGAAACAAATGAACCCAGAGAAAAAACGAACAAACAAAAGAAACAGAAACTATCTATTGAAAGAAACGGGAACTACCTATGGAAAGAAATAGTCGTCACACGTACAAGCTAGCGGGCTTCAGAAATTCAGCCTGTTAAGGAGCACTCTCCCCTATGTAATAATCTTAAGAAAATACGGGTTGCACATTCAGCCAGACATCAGGCCTATTTCTCGCCTACTACGAGAGCATATTTTGAACAATGTATTCAGATTATATAAAATGTTATGAACAATTTTTCATGATGCATGGGCATCTTTTAATTTCATTTACATTTATTTGAATGGTATGAAACTTTTATTTCATTATGCAAACATTTTTTATATTGTATAAACATGTTTTAAAAATGTCAGAGACATTATTTTTGGATTGCTATCAACATTTTCTTAAATTACATGATTTTTTTGGCATGTATCTATTGTTTGAACGCGTGATGAATTTTCTTAAAATTCTTAGGAAAATACTTGTTTCCTGTTTAGAAATATAAGTAAACGTAATAAACCAATAAAAGGAGAAAATATGCACTACAGAGCAGCGGTCCTCCCGCACTAGGCCGTCCCATTAACGGGGCGTCTGAGTCGAGCGCATCATTTACCTCGCACAAGTGAGGTATAGCTATTCTCTTCAGCCAGACATCTACTAAGCTTTTGCCAGGCTATAACTCAAATATGGCCCAAACTAAGTACTTCAA
>NC_041386.1:513333871-513334408 GCF_002162155.2 Triticum dicoccoides
CCTTTTCTTTCTCCCAACCAAAACAGGTCGAGTCAGCTTCTACGCATAAGGTACGTAAGAATTATTACGTAGATGTAGCAGAGCTCGCAAGTTTTAGCCCAAATCATCCGCAAAAAGCCCATATTCTCCAATCAATAGACCATGATGGCTGAGAGCTCCTATTGAACGCATTCTGCATCAAATAACTGCACGACGCACGCACGGAAATCCTGACAGGGCCGGCCCAATAGTGGGCGCGCCTGTTTGCTTGTACAGTAGCGCTGCGATGTTAATGATAAAAAAAAGTATGTGCACTAGGCCGTCTCATTAACGGGGCGTCTGAGTCGAGCGCATCATTTACCTCGCACAAGTGAGGTATAGCTATTCTCTTCAGCCAGACATGTACTAAGCTTTTGCCAGGCTATAACTCAAATATGGCCCAAACTAAGTACTTCAAGCTAGCCCCCCCTCCCTGCCCCACCCAAATTTTAAAAATGCTGCACCTATGTAATCTACCTACGTAAACCTATGTTATTTCTTTCCAAACCAATCAACCCC
>NC_041386.1:513334724-513388978 GCF_002162155.2 Triticum dicoccoides
AAAACAGGCCGAGTCAGCTTCTACGATAAGGTACGTAAGAATTATTACGTAGATGTAGCAGAGCTCGCAAGTTTTAGCCCAAATCATCCGCAAAAAGCCCATATTCTCCAATCAATAGACCATGATGGCTGAGAGCTCCTATTGGACGCATTCTGCATCAAACAACTGCACGACGCACGCACGGAAATCCTGACAGGGCCGGCCCAATAGTGGGCGCGCCTGTTTGCTTGTACAGTAGCGCTGCGATGTTAATGATAAAAAAAAGTATGCGCACTTCTGCCAAAATTCTACCTCTGGACCTCCAAGTTGCGTTCCAAAGGAGCTAACCACTAGCCCTATCAAGTGTTGGCTATTAAATCCTGAAGCGTGCCAGTATAAGAACTAATATCAACGAAGAATCTGGACAGTTTTTTGAATTTTTTCAAACTTTCCTTCGAAATTGTGATATTTTAACAAACGAGCAATGTTTCAAAAATACGATAACTTTTGTAAAAAATCGGACATATTTTCAAATTTCAAAAAATAAAACAAAAGACGTGAACATTTTTCAACAGATTTGTTTAAAAAATTCCTGAACATTTTCCAGAACCCGAACATTTATAGAATCTTGAGAAAAAAGTTTGATAATGGGAACAGTTTTTCAAAAGCACAAACTTTTTTGAACGTACGATTACGCAAACAAATTTTTGAACCAGAATTTGTTGCTGTAGTGAACAAATTTTTGAACGTACAATTACACAGACAAATTTTCTGAAAACAAACAAAATTTGAGTTTCCCAAACATTTTTGGAATTTGTGACATTTCTTTAAAGCACAAACATGTTTTTTCTCTTGAGAACAAATTTTGAAATGGAGAACAAATTTGGAAGCGTGAACAATTTTTTAAAGCACAAACATTTTTTGAATCTTGAGAACAATTTTGAAAAATCCCAAACAAATTTGGAAGCGCAAACAAATTTTTAAAGCACGAACATTTTTTGAATCTTGAGAACAAATTTTGAAAAATCCCGAACAAATTTGGAAGCACGAATATTTTATGAAAATGTGAACATCTTATGACATCTGGTACATTTTCTGCATTTCGAAAGTTTTGAACTTTTTTGTGTAACGAGAACAATTTTTGAATTTTGAGAACATTTTTCGAAAACTGTAATTTTTATAAAATATATGAACAAAATTTGAATATTTTTGAGTTTCTTTTGAAGAAAAGAGAGAAAAAAAGTAAAAGAAATAGAAAGAAAACAAAAAAAATCAGGAGCAGTTTTCAAAATTGTGAACAAAAATTTGAAAATGTGAACACTATTTCAGGAATGTGAACAAATTTTGACAAAAAGAACATTTTTGAAAATTCTAAAACATATTCGATGTTTTTGAAAACCATATTAAAAAAGAAAAAAGAAAGAAAATGGGAAAAAGAAATAACAGAATAAGACTGTGAAGAAAACCAGAAAGAACCAGTAGAAGGTTTAAAGTTTTGTCATCGCTTTTAGTTTCTTTATAAGTTTAGCTTTGTTATTTGTTCACATCCACGAGTCAGTCGCGATGCCTACCGCGGCCTGTACTTCTACAGGAGGTTGTTAGTTCGATCCCGGGCGCGACCATTTTTTGATGCGGTTTTTTAATCTCGCGAAGCGAAACCAGGGTGAGCTATGCCCTGTGCGAAGCAGCGACTACTTGCCGCAGTAAGCGGCGAATAGGAAATTCCATGATGGCTGGCTTAGGGCCTCTCTAATTCACAAGATTGCAAAAGGGTGAGAATAGGAAAAACATAGAATTACAATGCCGTAGTCACTTGAATCCTACATGTTTTAGTTTATTTGGCCTGCCAAGAAAAAAATAATTATTTTCAGGAGGTTTGAGTGGATGCAAAAGTTTCTGTTGAATGTTGTAAAAAATACCCCATCGAAAAAATTCCTATAATATTTAATATTATTAATCAAATGACCAACATAGGAAAAATTCCTAAGTATTTCTGTCCCTCAAAATTCCTGTGAAAATCCTTTGAATCTAAGATCCTCAACTTCGGTTTGCTAATTTGATGATAAGTTTTGCAAATGTACATCTCAAGGGAAGAAAGACATGTACATCCCGCATATTTCCCTGCCAAACCGAGTCTCAAGTGCATGTGGGACATTCTCGTAGGCAAATCTACAACGTAAATGAGATTTGGCGAGTTTGACTTTAGGGTGAACGGCTAAGGTTCACCCTGGTGTCGCAAGGAAAACCATACATGGACTTCGTAAATTGGGTGACCAATGTGGTTCCAACCTTATTCTTAGAGAAGAGAATAAACTCATTTTTGTTGGAAAACGATACAAACGAAGATGCTTAGCTCTAATGTAGTATGTAGTTCATCGCCCCTTATGCTATGTACCTAAAAGCAATGTCCAAATTCTAAAGTGCCCCTGATCACCATATGTTCATTCTCCTGTCCGGCAGCAAACCTCTCCCAAAAACCAATATGAGCTTCCCTTGGCACCTCATCCTCTTCTCATACTCCTTTGTCCTCCGGTTTTGTGATAGTCCTTTTTTTAGTTGTTTAGAAAACTATAATCAATGGTAAGACGAACAGTCAACCGAAGTCGATGGTAACTAACTGTTACAAATATATGATAGAGCATTCATTCATATTGGTAGCAATGCACCATTTTCGGTAGAGCACATGATTATTTAAACCTGGTGCATTTCATATATGACGACGCTGGCATTACAAATCCATCCGCGAGGCGTGTCCGCGTCGCGTACGCCTAAGACGTCATGGCCAGCCAGGTCGTCTCTAGTCGTGGCGTGTTCCTGACTCGGCCTTGCTCGCGTTCACCCCGAGGCCCCGTCTTGGCCTCGAAGCTTCGTCTCGCCTCCCTTTCTTCAAATGGCAAAAGTAAACCCATGCAACCACACAACATTTTTGCAAAACCCTAAATAAAAAGTAAAAATTGTGCAAAAGATAGGACGATTTTTATAAACACACGTTCATTTGACAACACAAGCTTCAACTGACATCATGTGTGACCACACAACATTTTGAAAAAGCCCTCAACTAGAAGTAGAAATTTTGGTAAAAGCCCTTAGTTAAAATTGTGCAAAAAGATATTACTCTCTGCAATCGAAATTAATTGTGACCACTTTAGTACAACTTTAGCGGAGGGAGTACAACTTTTTGTAAACATGCATGCATTTGACACCGTATGCTTGAACTCATGGCATCGCCACCCCTTTTTTCCCCATAGAGTTGACAGACTCTAATTCTTTCTGAGTCACCTTTTAATGGCGAAATTTTGAGTCAACTTACCAATAGCAAATGTAATAAATTATGGTCTCAATCCAAAGTTCAGGTGGGCATTATGATCATCTAAAAAACACACACCCGACTCTGCATAACTAAAATGCACACAGCAAAATTAACACGCATACAAAAACACGTAGATAAATAGCAAACTCATCTAAGGCCAAAGTTATGTGTAGGCGAGAGAAAAAAAATCCAAAGCGGTCGAACTCCAATTGAGTCAAACTTACCAATAGCAAATGCGATAAATTAGGGCCTCAATCCGAAGTTCAAGAGGGCATTATGACCATCCAAAAAGTAAAAAAATGTGTGCGTTTGCATTAAGATATTTCTCCTGTTTCAACAAAAAAAAGGTACTGTACCGTGTTTACATTTTAATCTACTTAAATACAGTACAATCGTAGTGTCGTTTACATTTTTTCTCACTATATTGTACATTGTTCTTCTTTCCTCCCTACACTTGAAACTTGTCCGCCCTACCCAAACACACAACTGGGAAAGCCAAGGGGCCGACCCCATCAATCAAACAAGCACATATGTTCGTCGACCGATCTTGTGCGTCGTATGTGTTCGATCGTTTGTAAAGCTGCTGCACTCATGCTCCTGTCCTGCCGCAAAGATCAAGACCCACTCCCTCCCTTGGAATCCAATTCCAAATCAAGATCCATCACTTCTGCCCTTTGATCCCCTCTGGCATCCCAAAGTTCTGGTACACCCTCATCTCCCCGCCCAGGCCCGCCGTGACCACCACCATCCCCCACGCGTTGCAGCCGGCCTCCCGCGACGACGGCCCCATGCGCAGCATCTCCGCCTGCGAGCCGGGGAACGTAAGCGGCCCGGACTTGGGACGTGGTGGCAGCTGCACGCCGTCGCCGAACGCGTCGTTGTCCGCTCTCCTGCCAGCGCCGCCATGGACGCTCGACGATGCGCGCTCGTCTCCCGCGCGCGGGAACGGCGACGGGGGGGATCCGGGCCACGGCACCGCGGCGGACACGTCCCTGCAGAAGAAGTACTCGTAGGAGCGGCTGGTGAGCCACGTCTTGGCCTTGACGCCGATACTTCCCCCTGCAGCGGAGCCCATGCCGCCGGCGGCGCGCCTCCAGACGTACACGTGCGAGTCCTCGCTGGCGCAGACCACGTAGCGGCCGTCGCCGGAGTAGGACGCCGAGAGCTGGCTGCTGGTGTTCTTGAACCCTGGCAGGCAGAAACACGGGTTCCCTGTTCGTTGTGGAGTTTGTGGCAATGGAACGGGTGCTGCTGGTAAAGGTGAGGCGGAGCATGGCCTTGCCGCCACTGGCGTACCTTTGAACTTCTGGAGGACGGTGATGCCGTTGAACACCCGGATCTGCGAGTCCGCCGACGTCACCAGGATCTCCGACGGGTTCCCCGGCGCAAACTGCGTGAACAACATCCGACGTCAACATCGACCGATCCGTTTGCCATTGTTTGTCAGCTCAAGAACAAGGAGCAGGTACCTGGAATCCGGTGATCTTCTTCGCCTGTGACTTGCGCTTCTTGGATATGCTCATGTCGATCTGAGCCTCCTGGTTCAGCTTGCAATCTGGCACCAACACATCAGAATGCTCATTGATCATAATACTAAAAATATAAATTTAGTACTACAGATTGCGTGCTACTGACATTCAGATTACCTCTTGTCTTGTAGAACCGGCAGCACCCCTTGTGCGATCCAACGATCGCAGCCTAGGAAAAGAATTGAAGTTTGAACAACACACGTATTAAGCTCATATGGATTTGGCATGCATGATGTGTTTTTAGACGATGAATGGATTAGTTGATACTACTACAAGAATCGCATTAATGAACCTGGCCGTCGGGGGTGTAGCTGGCGGCGGTGACCATGTCGTTGAGGTCGCTCCAATCGACGACTTGTCGCTCCGCCACGCTCCAGACGCGCACCCTGCAGTCCAGCGAGCCGCTGATGAAGTAGCCTTCGTCCGCCGGGTTGAACTGGATGCACGTCACGTAGTCGCTGTGCGCGAACACCTGCAGGCACGCCTTGCTCTCCACGTCCCACAGCCGCACCGTCTTGTCCATGGACGACGACAGCAACCTCGACGACTGCTTGGACCACGACAGGTCCAGCACGTCGTCCTCGTGGCCCTCGAAGACGCACACCGGCTGCTCGGCGAGCGCGAACACGGTCTCCGGCAGCACCACGTGCTCCGGGAGCACGTGCTTGCTGCTCTTCCCGCGCAGGACCTTTCTCGACAGCTGCGCTGCCAGCCCCGGTGCCCCCGCCAAGGACCCGCCGTCGGCGGGAGCCAGCGGGGGAAGAAGCTTGCCGGTCGAGAGATCCGGCGTCAGGATAGAGGAGGAGGCGTCGGTGTGCACGACCTGCCAGACAAGCACCACGCGGTCCTCCCCGCCGCTTGCGAGGAACTGGGCGTCAGCGCTGAACTTGATGCTCCATATCGACCCCTCGTGCGCGCGGACCTCCTGCCGCATGTACAGCCCCGTCAGGTCCTTGCTCGACTTGCCGGAGTGGTGCACCTTGAGCCGCTCGGTGGACGACGACGACGTTGAGGCGCTGTCCGCCGCCGCCGCCGCCGACGCCGACTTGGACTTGGACATAGTCATCGCGGACGGAAGCGCGGACGACCTGTCCCTGTCCCTGTCCCTGTCTTTCTCGTGGATGAGGGCGGCGACTGTGGCGACGAGCTTCATGTTCTTCAGCCACCGTGGTTTCTTAATCGTCGGCATCCCGCCGTCCTTGTTCCCCGCCCCCGCCTTCACAGTCTGGCTCTGGCTTCGCCGCATGATCTGTTTCACCAGCGGGGTGTACCCGGCGTAGCCGTGGGCGTCGTTGGCCGCGCCGCGCGCGCCGTCCGTGGACTGGGTGCCGTTAACGACGAACACTTTGCCGTCATCAAGGTTGCAGTTTCTATTCTCTCCTCCGCCTTCGTCCTTGGACACCGCTGATGGCAACGGACAACGAGCGGCTGGTCGGAGAGCCCTGTGCACGGGCGAACCTTGCAGAGAGTGCGGTGCCGAGTGCACGCGGCGTAATGCCGTCAGCTTTCTCGCGGCGGCGCCTCGGACGGCGAGGCGGCTATCCGACCGGCAACGTTTAAGGAAGGAGATGGGCTGCCGTTTCATGATCTCGGGTGGCGTGGAAGACGCAGACGGCGCGAACGCCCGCCGCGGCGGACGCCTGGAAATATTCCTCGTCCTGGCGATGCGGCTTCGGAGGATGTCTCTGCTGCTGTTGAGGCCCATCCCGTGGAGCAGTCGGCGGCGACGCTCCTTGATGGGCACGGGCTCGTCCGCCTCCATCCACATGTCGTAGTCGTACGTCGACAAGTCCTCCTCCTCGTAGTCCTCATCCTCGTCCAGCACCGCCTGCTCCTCCTGGAGCCGGTCATCCACGGCGGTGGCAAAGGAGACACGGGCAGCGTCGCTGAGGCCATCCTCCTCACCGTCGTCGGAGGGGAAGACTGGGTCGCCATCGCCGGGGGGCTTCACGCGATCGAGGCATTGAAAGAAGGACTCCTGCTCGCTGCAGCCATCATCGTCGTCCGTCGCCGCCTCCCGGAATCCATTGTCATGGCTCATGGTGTACGGTTCTTGCCTGGCGGTGGCAAAACGAATGGCCTGCCGGCGCATGCCTGGGAGAGAGACCCTTGCTCTCCAAATTGCTAAATTTAGGGGCACGTTTTGTAAGGCTGTAATGTTTTTTGCCATGGTGCCTGCTCCAGTAAGGCATGTCAAAAGGGGGGAAGTTCTTCCAGATCAAAATTTGATCGCATTGGAGAAGAGTCAAAATAGTTAGTTATTTTTACGGATTCGCCATCACAAGGGTATCATCTATTTGATTTTTTTAACTTTTTTAAGAAGAATTTAATTTTTTTAAATAAAAGGTATGAGCCTGACTTTATAGATAAAGTCATAAGGTCGTTACCTCCAAAAAGAGCTATCTGGTCGTAATTGCTAATCATCGATCGACATTTCCCATTTCTCAAAGCGAAATGTTTACGATCGGCAGACCGGCCAAACACTCGGCCGGTCCAGCGCAAGTCGCATGATTCCACCAGATCAAAGGACGCCTACAACCCACTCGCCACGTCGCTACCGCAGCCTCCTGGCCCACCACCGCTCCCCATCCCTCTCGACCCCTCTCGACGCTTTTATCACTTTGCCCGTCCTCATCCTGCTGCTATCTCATCCCCTACCTCTACCACCGCTCCTCATCCCCTACCAACAGCACAAGCACTCAAATTAGATCGCATGAGAAATCACCTCTGCTCCCCGCCTCCCTTTCTTGCATCTAGATCTGGTCGAGACGGGGCTCTGCTCGTCCACTCCACCCCTTGCTGATGCGAGGAGTAATCAGGGGCTGATGCAACCCGGGGAAGCCATGGCCGTCCATCTCCTTGTCCTCCCCCTTGACGACGTTGGACGTTTTGCAACAGTGGAGGTGGTGGCCACCGGTGATGCGATTTTGCTGCAACCGGCACCAAAAAAGCTACCACCGGCGCCTGGATTTGCTGCAACCAGGATCCACAATTTTTGCTAGGATCCAGGTTTTTTGAGTGATTTTTTTGCTGCAACCAGTCCAAAATTTTGCTACCATCGTTTTGTTTTTTGCTACCACCGTTGGTAGTCTATCTTTTGATTTCTTTTTGCTTAACTAGATCCATCTTTTTTGCTGGAATCACTCAAACTTTTTGTTACCATGGTCCTTGATTTTTGCTACAATCGTCTTAGTTTTTGCTACCAACCCGTTTTTGACTTTGTTGCTGGATCCATCTTATTTTTGCCGAAACCACTCCAAGTTTTGCTACAATGGTGTTTGATTTTTGCTACCACCGTCTTTTGTGTTTTGCTACTCCCCATTTTCTGAATTTTTGCTGGATCAATTTTTTGCTGGAACCATTCAAAGAGAGAGAAAAAGGAGGCTGTGAATGGCGTGGAGGGAGATGCAAACATAATTTTTTTGCTACAACCAGCATCCTAGGAAGCTTCAATCGAAGGCGATGAATTTTGAGGACCGGCCACACCACGCAACCGCAAAAGCTGGAACCGTCGCCAAAAAAAGCTTCAACCGTTTTGTGAAAAAGCTTCAATGGGCGTGAGAAAAAAGTTGCAGCCGACGGCATGGCGGTATGGCGACCGACGGCGAGCTGGTGATGCTTCAAGACAGGCCGCAAAGCGTCCATGGCGGTGTCCGGCGGGTATCCAGGGCAAAAAGTTGGATGCGATTTTTTAGCAAAAGAAAGCGATGCAAAAAAGGTTGATCTGACGGTTGGTAAAAAGATAAACTGACGTGTCAGATGTGACCGGCCGAACCGTCCGGCCGGTGCACCGGCGCCTATCAGTTGCCTTTCTAAAAGTCATTATAACATTTTCTTGCATCTGTTTTCTGAGAAAGAATTTTCTAATGTTTGAAGGGAGATGATTTGGTTTCTATCTTTGAAAATTGAAGCGTTTATTGGAATTTGAAAGGCTACAAAGACAAGTGAAATGAATTGCTTTCGTATCTTCGAAAGCATTTCCCGACCCGGTCTGCGGAAAATGGACGAAGAATACTAGAAGTAGCGTGTTCGGATGCAATGAGCAGTCACACGGGACGCCAACACATTGTACTTTCGGACCATCATGAATGGCCGTCACATGAAATGCTCCCTCTCTAGCTTGATGTTGAAGCAAGCACCATTTCAGACCCAACGATTCTGCAAGAACAAACTTAAGCCTTTAACATGTTAGGAACTGACGAGCAAAGGGGACCGTATTTGCCAACACACACATGGACCCCCAGCCCCCGCACGCGAGTCATCCAATAATCCTAGACGCACGGAGCAATACGGGCATCTCACGGGCATCTCAGCGCTAATCAATCTCTGCCCCCCTGATTTTCATGGGGTGGGTGTCGGTGTCAAAACCGGCGGATCTCGGGTAGGGGGTCCCGAACTGTGCGTCTAGGATCGATGATAACAGGAGACAGGGGACACAATGTTTATCCAGGTTCGGGCCCTCTCTATGGAGGTAATATCCTATGTCCTGCTTGATTGGTATTGATGAATATGAGTGTTACAAGAGTTGATCTACCACGAGATCGTGATGGCTAAACCCTAGAAGCTTAGCCTATATGACTATGGTACTGAGTATATGCTTTCCGGACTAACCCCTCCGATTTATATAGACACTGGGGGATCTAGGGTTTACATAGAGTCAGTTACATGAGAAGGAATCTTCATAGTCGGTCGCCAAGCTTGCCTTCCACGCCAAGGAGAGTCCAATCCGGACACAGGTACAGTCTTCGGTCTTCATGTCTTCGCAGCCCATCAGTCCGGCCCATGGACAACATGCCGTACGCCCGAGGACCCCTTAGTCTAGGACTCCCTCAGTAGCCCCTGAACCTGGCTTCAATGATGAGGAGTCCGGCGCGCAGATTGTCTTCGGCATTGCAAGGCGGGTTCCCTTCTATCCGAATTTCAAGATAGTCTTCGGATGCGATGATAGTATCCGGACCTGTCATACACACCATACATAACCGTAGAGAGAATATATACTTTTACGTGAGTCTAATCCGCTGTCAGCTTTTACAATATGACATCACGTCTGTCCGGTCATAATTTCGAACCGTTTTTCGTCTACCGCTCCATGTTTCGAGACGCGGTTGCCATTAGCACGTCCTGGCGAAGCAGAGATCGTGCCCCCTTATTACTGGATTCTCATCAATACGGGCGTGGGTAACCCAACCGTGCCGTTTATACAGCCCTTGGGAATAGGCGAATCTTAAGGCGAGTGAGGAGGCGTTCAATATTCATTGCCTTTATAAGGGAATAAGGATTCCCTCTTCCTCTCTCACACCCTCTCTCTGTCTCTGTCTTTCCAATCTCGAGCTCCAGCGTCCAAGTTCTCATCTCCCTTTCACCCAAGCAACCATGTCCGGATCCGGAGGTCAGGGCAAGTGGATGGTCTCCTCCGTCAAGGAGGAGAACATTACGGAGCTTCGGGCGGCCGGATACTTGGCGAAGAAGATCACTCACCACCTGCCGACCGAGGGACAAGTCGTCCCCATGCCGAAGCCCACCGAGAGGGTAGTGTTCCTCCCCCATTTCTTCCATGGGCTAGGGTTTCCATTCCACCCTTTCGTCCGCGGGTTGATGTATTATTACGGGATAGATTTCCATGATCTGTCCCCGAATTCCTTCCTCAACATCTTGGCGTTTATCGTCGTGTGTGAGGCCTTCCTCCGCATCCAACCCCACTTCGCTCTATGGCTCAAAGTCTTCAACATGAAGCCGAAGATGGTGGACGGCCAGCACACGGAGTGCGGAGGAGCTATGGTGAGCAAGCTGTCCAACGTATCCTGGCCCAAAGGCACTTTTGTGGACACAGTGAAGGAGTGGCAGAAGCAGTGGTTCTACATCATAGAACCTCGCGGTACCACCTGGGCCGCAGCTGCCGAATTCCGCTCCGGCGCTCCCATGCGACTCACCTCCTTGGTTCAGAAGAGTCCGGACTGGGGTTCCCCTGACAAGGTGATAGCGTTGCAGACGCGCGTTCAGAGCATGTCAACCAAGAAAGTCATGCTCGTTGATGTGATCCAGGTGATGCTGATTCGCCGGATCCTTCTGTGCCAGCGCCCAAGCCGTCCTCTGTGGGAGTTTAACCCGAAGAAGGATCAGACCCTGGTGAGGCTCTTCGAGACTACTCACGAAGGCGCATGGAAGTTGCTCTTTAAGGGAAACGACAAACTATGGGCCACAGACCGTGGTCACGAGTGTAAACACCTCGCCAGTGAGGTATGCTATTTTTTGATGTATCCCCAACTTAATCGTTTCAAGGATGATGTGTGAGCTTATCATTGCATTTCTAGGACTGGATGGAGAGGGCGAAGCGGGTCCAGTGTCCGGCTCCGCTGCCTGAAGAACCGGTCATCCCGCATCTAGCGAAGATGCTGGCGTCGGCGCCTTATAAGGCACCGGAGAAGAAGGCCAAGAAGAAGGCCAAGGGGGCCAAGGGTGGCCCCCGTCGCAAGGGCACTTCGGACGTGACGTCCGAAGATGACGAAGCCCATTCCTCTGTCCCTGAGGACAACGGCGAGGAAGAGGAGGAGGAGGAGGAGGAAAACAACCCTCCCCTTGAGGAGAGGAAGAAGAGGGCGGCTTCGGCGCATCCGGAGGCGGAAACGCCCAAGAAGGGGAAGAGCGTCCCAGCGGTCAACACCACGTGGGACGTTGATAGCAGCCCGGAGAGACGCCCCCGCACTAAGCCCCAGGCCGCATCGTAAGTGACATGTCTCGCTCATGCGCACATCCGACCCTTTCTCTTCGTTATCATGACATAGTTAATTGTGCTATTGCAGTCCGGCCCGTGACCTTATCCAGCGATCCTCATCTAGAGGTTCGTTGGCTCCATCGGAGATCGCGAGCATGTCGCCACCGCCTGCTTATTCCCCCAGGGCCAGGGACGACACCGAAGTGTTATTCCGGAGGACCGCTCCGAACCACGGAGGAGCCCAAGACACTGTCTGGGAGGCGCCACAAGGAGAGACCTCCACTGCCGGACACATGGGGGAGCTGATCCCCATGGAGATTGGCATAGAGGGCCGCATCCAGTTCGGCCATCAGCCGAATATGATTCCGGAGGCCCATATGGCTCCGGACTCGGGCGAGCAGCCCCCTTTGAAGGAGGGGGTGTGCCGCTTCCACCGGTGGCCCTTGTCCATCCAGGGGTGCCGGATAACCTGATGGAGGCGCTTCGAGGCGCCTCTGTCGTGGATGAGCACTGTGTCCTTATGGGTGCGGTGATCGAGAAGATTCAGTCCGCCAAGAATGGACTGAATGAAGCCTGCAACAGCATGTTGACAGGTTTCGAGGTAAAAAAGAGAAAAACCCCGTGTAGCCAGTAGCCCCAGAGACACTACCCGGTGTTCGGCAAGAAGAACCGGACAGAGGATCAATCTTCTATTGTAGGAGGCTAACGTAATATGAATGAATAAGCAGGCGTCGTTGTTGGCCGCGACCTCCCATGCTGCCGAAGTCTCTGAGCTGAGGCAGAGGCTGGAGCAGACCGAGAACGAGCTCAGCGAGGTTATGGTTCGGCTCCAGGAGAAGAAAGGTGATTGACGACTTGCTGTGTGTTTTAAAAAGGATAGGCGCTGTATATTGACCGCGGTGTCATAATATGTGCAGGAGCTGCGACCGAGGTCGAGGCCCTGAAGATGGCCCTGGGCGAAGCCGAGGAAAAGCTGTCCAGTAGCAAGCCGCCCGTAAGAAGTCCAAGGCCCGGGTCAAAGAGATCGAGCAGGAGCTTCAGGATGCGGTCAAGAAGTGCGAAGCCTTGGAGCATGATGCGTCGGTTTAAGGGACCGAACTCGCCAAAGCTCTTCAGAGTGCGGAGACCGCACAGAATGAGGCCCAGGCTGCCCTCCAGGAGATCCAGGAGGCCAAGAAGATCACGGCGGGTAAGGCATTTAAGATGCAAAGCAAGTAAGCGGAGAAGCAGTACCTTTTACTAACCCGGGTTCGGAGTTCCCTAGGAGCATTTGCGGATTTACCACGCAGTGTATCAGACGCTGCGGAGTTCTACCGAGCCGAAGGAGGGGGCTCTATGGAGAAGCTATTCTGGTCGCAGTATGCGGCGCCAGAGCATCCCGTGTCCTTCACCGATCAGCTGAAACAGTGGAGCTGCATAGGATGGCCGAACTAGCCATGAAGGATTTTATAATCCGGCTATGGCCAGCCGAAGCTATGCCAAACAGCTACTTCGGACTCGTGAGGCGGATCGTGAACGCATGTCCTCAGCTGGACGTCATCAAGCGCTCGGCCTGCATTGAAGGTAGCGCATGGCCTTCGCCCGTTGCAAGATGTGGTGGGAGAAGATGGACGCCGTCGAGGTGACCAGAGGGCCACCGGAGGGCAAGCAACACCGCACACCCGAACGATATTTTGCGGATGTCCTGGAGGGTTCTCGCCTTGCGGCAGCACAATGCTCGCAGGACATTGTATTTGAATAAATGTATTCATGTTACCTTTGCCTTGTATTAGAAGAACAAAGCCTGTTTTGTAATGTAATATTGTTATGCTTTGAATTGTTTCCTCCTGTGCGGCCGTGTTGTATGTAATCTGAGGGTTGGCCAGTCGTCGGCTTCTGCCCTCATGTAGGTAGTACGGAGGTGTTCGGGATGGAATATAAACAATCTTGATCCAATTATATGGTCCTTGAAGGAGTTGTGCGCAACGAACAAGGCAATCAGACTGTACGGCTTAAACGCCCTCACTTAGCCATAGGAGTTTTATAATAAAGCATAGGTGCAACCCCTGGTTCAAACCAGGGTGCTGTCAGCATCTGATCAGGAAGTGCCGATCTTTCGTATAATGCGGAAAAAATCTCCAGTGATTTGTGACCCTCGAACAGCTGACTGGCTCTCACCGTATCATGACAGTCAGTTTTCGGCTTTCTCTACTGAGGTGCTCATCTGGTCAAGGCCAAGGCACAATCGCAGTAGTTCTCCCTTTACTACCCTAGCCGATTTAGCGGAACATATGGTAGCAAGCACAGGAGCCAGGAAACCCAACTATTGACCAAAGACATGATTCGGAGCCAATGCATATAATGCTAAATTCGGGGTGCCGAACTTATCTTTAGGGATTGTTCGGACTTTGTTGCCGTATCGTGGGGCGATGGGGAGCCCCGGGAAAATATGAAACGTACCAGAGTGTATGGCCGCTAAGTAATATAAAGGAAAACAGAGGGAGAATAGAGATAGGGTCTGGAGCCCTTGAACTTGGATCATGAACTGCTTCCCTTATAGTCGGGTTAATGCGCCCAAGCGCATTAGTACAAAATAATGCAATAAGCAGCCAGCTATTTGACATGCCATACCCGAAGGCGGACTGCATGTGGGTCCTGAAAAACGGTTAGCCTCTAGGGCTTCCCATGTACGCCTGTGCTCCGTGTCAATCTGGTGTGTTTGTCCTTCGACAGGATCGTTAATCATGCCGTCGAAGGAGGCCCCCATAGGAGAAACCTGAAACAAGGGAAAAGAAGATAGTAAAGTTATATGTGTGTCCAAGATCGGTCTGGCCGAACCGTGGATCCCGGGATAGCTTGTGCCTTCGTCGATGCCCATGGAATTTTGAGTGCGTAGTGATGGACACATGGTATGAATGCCACTACCTCATCGGGATTGGGACGGAGGCCGAATTGCTAATCGAGCTCTTGACGAGCCGTGCCGTCCTGTTGCAGTGTAGTCCGGACCCTCTTAATGATGTCCAGGGGCTCGGCAGCCAGACTATGATGCTTCTTGAGAAGGCCGCTTTGTACCTCTGCTGCTAGGGCGATGGTGTGCTCCTTTGTCTAGAGGGAGCGTTCTGTGTTTCCGTTGAATGTTATGACGCCGCACGGACCGGGCATCTTCAGCTTGAGATAAGCATATTGTGGCACTGCGTTGAATCTAGCAAACGCGGTTCGTCCGAGTAGTGCGTGGTAGCCGCTGCGGAAGGGGACGATATTGAAGATTAACTCCTCACTTCGGAAGTTGTCCGAGGAACCGAAGACAACCTCTAGCGTGATTGAGCCCGTGCAGAGGGCCTCAACGCCTGGTATGACTCCTTTAAAGGTAGTGTTTGTGGGTTTGATTCATGAGGGATTAATGCCCATCTTCCACACTGTATCCTGATAGAGCAGGTTGAGGCTGCTACCACCGTCCATTAGGACTCGTGTTAGGTGAAATCCGTCGATGATTGGGTCGAGGACCAGTGCGGCTGAACCGCCATGCCGGATACTAGTTGGGTGATCTCGACGATCGAAGGTGATCGGGAACGACGACCACGGATTGAATTTTGGGGTGACTGGCTCTACCGCATATACGTCCCTAAGTGCTCGCTTGCGCTCCCTTTTGGGGATGTGTGTAGCGTATATCATGTTCACCGTTTTGACTTGAGGGGGAAATTTCTTCTGCCCTCCGGTGTTCGGCTGCCGGGGCTCTTCTTCCTCATCCTCACTTTGTGATTCCTTTTCTTTGTTTTCGGCATTTAACTTGCCAGCCTGTTTGAAAACCCAACAGTCTCTATTGGTGTGATTGGCCTGTTTGTCTGGGGTACCATGTATCTGGCATGGACGATCGAGTTTGCGATCCAGGCTTGATGGTCCCTCGTTGTTCCTTTTGTAGGGCTTCTTTCGCTGTCCGGACTTGGAGCTACTGAATCCGGCGTTAACGGTGGTGTCATCGGTGTTGTCGCCATTGCTCCGGCGTTTGTGTTTGTTGCGCCGGATCTTTTCGGAGCTGTTCTTGGCCTCGGAGGGGCCTGTCTCGCTCACTGTGTTTTTGCTACGAGCCAGCCAGCTGTCCTCACCCGCGCAAAAGCGGGCCATGAGTGCCGTAAGGTCTGCCATGGACTTCGGCTTTTCTTGGCCGAGGTGGCGTGCTAGCCATTCGTCACGGACGCTGTGTTTAAGGGCCGCTAGGGCTTCGGCATCCGGACAGTCAATGATCTGATTCTTTTTGGTTAGGAACCTAGTCCAGAATTTTCTGGCTGACTCTCCAGGTTGTTGAACTATGTGGCTTAAGTCATCGGCATCGGGTGGCCAGACATATGTACCTTGGAAGTTGGCAAGAAAGGCCTCTTCCAAGTCCTCCCAGCTGCCGATGGAATTCTCGGGCAAGCTATTCAGCCAGTGTCTAGCTGGCCTTTTGAGCTCCAGTGGGAGGTATTTGATGGCATGGAGGTCGTCTCCATGGGCCATGTGGATGTGGAGAATAAAGTCCTCAATCCATACCGCGGGGTTGGTTGTTCCGTCGTATGATTCAATATTGACGGGCTTAAACCCCTCGGGGAATTCATGATCCAGCACCTCATCTATGAAGCAGAGAGGGTGTGCGGCACCCCTATATCGGGCCACATCATGGCGCACCTCTGATGGAGTGCATCTGCGGTTATCGGCTCGGGTGTGACTAGGTTTGTCACGCCTGAATAGGTAGCCGTCATCCCGAGTCGAGAAGCATCCTCGCGATCCGTTGATTGATCAGGTGTGTTCTGCTCTACTGTCCAGCTCCTTCCCAAGGTCGTATGTATGGTCCCGAGCTGTTATGTCCTTGTTTTTGCGAGGTGGTGGGGTGGGCTGTTGTTCGGCCTGAGTTGCCGCTTAATCCCGACCACGGGGTGGTCGGTATGTCGAACTGAGGTAGCAGTCTACGCTTTGGGTAATTCTTGGCTGGGCGCTTGAGGCCGTATTCTTCAGCTGCCAGGACATCATTCCACCTATCAATGAGCAGGTCTTGATCAGCTTGAAGCTGTTGCTGCTTTTTCTTCAGGATTCTTGCAGTGGCAATTAGCTGGCGCTTGAAGCGCTCCTGCTCGAGGGGTGCCTTGGGCACGATGAAGTCCTCATTGCCGAGGCTCTCATCATCCTCGAAGACTGGATGATAACTATCATCGTCTAGGTCATTGGGCATGGTCTGATTATCAGGGTTATCTTGCCCGTTGTCTTGTTCCTCCTATTCAGATGCTTCCCCGACAGGGTCTTCATTGTTTTCGGCGTCGCCCGGAGTACTATTCTCCCCGGTGCCAGTATTTCCGTCACTTGAGCGACGAGGCTTAGAGCGGCGTTTAGGGCGCCGGTGCTTGGACTGTGTCTCAGAAGGTTTATTCGCAACTGGATCTCCGTTGCCATCGTCGCTAGCTTTTTTAGGTGTGTCGACCATGTACACATCATACGAAGAGGTGGCCGTCCAATGTACAGTAAATGGCGGGTTTTTGCCTTGCTCCCGGTCGGCATCGTCGTCCATGCCGTCGATGTCTTCGAAGCCGTAATCGAGCACGTCAACTAAGTCATCTACAGTGGCTATGAAGTGGGTGGTGGGTGGGAAACAAAATTTCCCATCATCAGCCTCTGGCTCGAACCGAACATAGTTCGGCTATGAGTCCTTTTCCAAGGACAAGTTCTTTAAAGAGTTTAGCACATCACCCAAAGGTGAGTGCTGGAAGATGTCTGCGTCGCTAAATTGAAAATCGATAACCGATCCAGCTTAGTGTCCGCAGGTGTACATGGTCCGGAACTTATAGCTGGAGATGAATCCGAAGTTCCATTGACGCAGATATTGTGTGGTGCCGGTCCCGTGTGCGTCTCCAACGCTGCGGACTCTGTGGCTTCAGATGGCACGATCTGCTCCGGTTCTAAGGCCGTTGCAGCAACAGGGACCATCTCCTGGATGTGATCCGATGACAGATTTAAGTCATGTTCCTCGGAGCGAGGGGGAGCGATCGCTGCGGTCTCAAATCCATTGAAGATCAAGTCTCCACGGATATCCACGACATAGTTCAAGCTTCCAAATCTGACCTGGTGGCCAGGGGCGTAGCTATCGATCTGCTCCAGATGGCCGAGCGAGTTGGCCCGCAGTACGAAGCCGCCGAACACGAAAATCTATCCTAGGAGGAAGGTTTCTCCTTGGACAGCGTCGTTATAGACGATTGAAGGGGCCATCGAACCTTTCGTCGACGGCACAGTGGAACTCTCAATGAAAGCACTAATGTCGGTGTCAAAACCGGCGGATCTCGGGTAGGGGGTCCCGAACTGGGCGTCTAGGATTGATGGTAACAGGAGACAGGGGACATAATGTTTACCCAGGTTCGGGCCCTCTCTATGGAGGTAATACCCTACGTCCTGCTTGATTGATATTGATGAATATGAGTGTTACAAGAGTTGATCTACCATGAGACCGTGATGGCTAAACCCTAGAAGCTTAGCCTATATGACTATGGTACTGAGTATATGCTTTCCGGACTAACCCCTCCGGTTTATATAGACACCGGGGGGATCTAGGGTTTACATAGAGTCGGTTACATGAGAAGGAATCTTCATAGTTGGTTGCCAAGCTTTCCTTCCACGCCAAGGAGAGTCCAATCCGGACACAGGTACAGTCTTCAGTCTTCATGTCTTCACAGCCCATCAGTTCGGTCCATGGACAACAGGCCGTACGCCCGAGGACTCCTTAGTCCAGGACTCCCTCAGTGGGCCCCACCTCACTCCTAATCTCCAATAAAAAACTGCCAACTAAGCATAGTCTGTTGATTCCGTAACCATTAGCCCGTGCATGTAGCATTGCCATGAGTCATCTCCCCTCAGTAGGCTCGAGAGGATCCCTACCATCCCCTCCCCCTTTTGACCTTCTCTTGTCACAACGCAAACAGAGGCACCCACCGCGGAAGCTAGTGCATACTCCAGGGATGGTAGTGACTGTGCGCTTGGTTGCTTGATCAGGTGGTGTGGTGAAGCGAGTGCACCTGATCCAAAGCACTCTAGCTACCATTGATGGGGGCTTCGGGCGGCTTGAACGAAGGCCATGTGGCATCCCCCCACCACCACCACAGACTCCCGTCTCCTCTCGCCGCCACTGATCTTCTATAAGGCTATAAGGGTGGGGTCCATTCAGTCATCTGCTCGTGTCACGTGATGCGACGTGTGTGTCAGGCTAAGGCAACAGTGAATGATGTGAAGAATCAAAGACATCATTTTGAGACTAGTCAGCGAGGATGTCATCATGTCCCATACCGAAGGTTAGTTTTACACTAAAGGTTGCCATCCCATGATCTAGAGGTATTAGAAGGGATAGAGAGAGATTGGTGGAATCATTGAATATTGCTTGGGACTCTGGGCATATATATAGGAGTACAATGACCAACTTGGAGTACAAGACAAGGCAGGACCAGATCCTAGTCTATCCTATACTTCCTAATAATCATAATACTCAACGTCCCCAGGAATCACAACGGTAGTGATGTAGACGGTGAGACTAGAGAAGAATCCGAAGGCAAGCCTACGTACACCCCCTGGTTCGTAATGGTCGACACATCGCGGAAGTCGTGGCCGGAGTGGAAACCAACGAGGTTTCTTAAGCAAGGCGGTAGCCCTTTGTGTCGTTGTCGAGGTAGCCACGAGTGTAGGGTGGTGTATCCGAAGAATGTCATGGTCGATGTCGAGTCGGGGTAGTCGGTGTTGAGGAAGTCGCAGTTGAGCCACGGGCGCAAGGTGGCGCCGAATTAATCATGGGCACACTGGTGTCGAAGTAGTGGTGCGCCGGGAAGAGGACGTTGTTGAAAAGGCATCACGCCGGGTTTGCCAAACCTGGGGACACGTCTTAGACGAAGGCACTTTGCCAGCACCGGGCATGCGTAGACGGATGAAGACAAAGTTGACAAACTGTCGCACCAAGCTTGCTAGGCCCGAGGGCACATTGTGGACGAAGGCACGCATTGGTGTTGCCAGCACCAGGCATGCGTAGACAAGGGACCTGCACGAGATGTACGCCATGTCGAGGAGTCGGATGGGCTAGCAGAGAAGGAGACCCGACGACGATTGTGGCACCAATCAGCATGGGGCCGATGTCACCAACGGTGGTCGGAGTGTTAGAAATATCCCCTAGAGGCAATAATATTGTATTATTATACTTCCATTATTCCTAGTTAAGAGTTTATATTCCATTCTATAACTGATATGATCCTTGAATATGCGATTCAGTGGAAAACTCATATGCGCGTGTGGAATAATAAACGGTAAACAATAGGTTCCCGGTCTCGCCTCTAAAACCAGCTCAAGTGTTGTTGGTGATCATGTTTCCTGGATCTTAGGATATCGTTAAGTGTAATGATAGTCCTAAAACAACATTGGGGTATGATGTAAGAATAACGATCATATTGAATCGACCCAATACTTGTTGGTTATACTATGTGATTACAACGTCTAAAATCATCTATTATAACATGGAGTGTTAGCATGTGTTTTAGTTCCTCAGACCATGAGTGTGTCTCGGTCACTTCCTACTGGATGGTGGGATTTGGCGTTGCTCAAACTTCATCTGTAACAAGGTGGCAATAATGAAAACTTTTAGGCTCACCAGAAAGTTTGACAAGTGACCGGACAACTCAAGATTGGGATTTTCTCCTTGGATGATGGAGAGATATTCTTAGGGCCCTCTTGGTGTGACGGAATCCATCATTGTCTGGCCATACACAAGTGACTACGTCATGGGGATGTCGGAACACGTCAACGAGAAAGAAGAACAAAACCGGTAACGGGAGCAATGGTATAGTGAGCATGGTGATGACTCTAGAGGATACTGATGCACACCGTGTTTTGTAAATTATCGTGAAGCAAAGGGAACATCACATGATAACCAAAGGTTGACTCAAATATCATTGGTGTAATCATAGGGACCGATATGGATGTCCATGGTTCCTCTATCGGCCATTGAACGAAGGGGTTTCGTTCATGTCTATGGTTACCGAAACTATGGGGTCACAATATTATGGTAATCATGATCTGCTAAGTGTCAGTAGGACGTGAGTGATGAGAATATATTTGTGTAATTGTTTCATTAATATCCGGAATAGTCCTGAGAGGTTCAGAAAGCGTTTCGGGGTCATCAGAAGGGTTTCGGTGAATATCGGGTAATACCGGGTATTACCGATTAATATATATATATATATATATATGTGGAAAATGTTTCCGAGGATGTTAAATTATATATATAATGGGCTGAAAATGTTTAGAACAAATATATATTTAATATAATATCAATGGGCCTAATAAGGCCAAGAGGTGGAAGGAAACTTGGGGCATGAAGGCCCAAGTGGAGGTGGCGCCTGATAACCCACAAGTATAGGGGATCGCAACATTTTTCGATAAGTAAGAGTGTCGAACCCAACGAGGAGCTAAAGGCAGAACACATATTCCCTCAAGTTCTATCGACCACCGATACAACTCTACGCACGCTTGATGTTCGCTTTACCTAGAACAAGTATGAAACTAGAAGTACTTTGCATGTGTTTTTGGATAGGTTTGCAAGATAATAAAGATTACGTAAATAAAAAGTAGGGGCTGTTGTAAGTAAAGAAGCAATAAAGTAATTATAGCGAGTGTGGAAAAGTGGTGGTAGGAGTTGCGAAATTGTCCCTAAGAAATTGACTACTTTACTAGACCGATAGCAAGTATTATGTGGGAGAGGCCATTGCTAGCATGTCATCCCTGACTTGGAATTCTATGCACTTATGATTGGAACTATTAGAAAGCATCCGCAACTACTAACGTTCATTAAGGTAAAACCCAACCATAGCATTAAGATATATTGGTCCCCCTTCAATCCCGTATGCATCAATTTCTATGCTAGGTTGAAGCTTCTGTCACTCTTGCCCTCCAATACATAGTCCTATCAACATACAACTAACCCTAGGGTGTGATCCACGCGCGCAATCATATGATGGGAACCAAAGGACAACAACATAACCACAAGCAAATTAAATCAATCATAGCAATTCATCAACCACCGATAGGACAACGAAAATCTACTCAGACATCATAGGATGGCAACACATCATTGGATAATAATATGAAGCATAAAGCACCATGTTCAAGTAGAGGGTACAACGGGTTGCAGGAGAGTGGACCGCTGTAGATAGAGGGGGGAAGGTGATGGAGATGTTGGTGAAGATGGCGGAGGTGTTGGTGTAGATCGCCGTGATGATGCTGGCCCCCGGTGGCACTCCGGTGCCATCTGAAGCGAGGGGGAGAGAGCCCCCATCCTTCTTCTTCTTCCTTGACCTCCTCCCTAGATGGGAGAAGGGTTTCCCCTCTGGTCCATGGCCTCCATGGCACGGGAGGGGCGAGAGCCCCTCCGAGATTGGATCCGTCTCTCTGTCTCTCTCTGTTTCTGCGTTCTCACATTCTTCTCTTTCACCGTTTCTTATATTCCCGGAGATCCGTAACTCCGATTGGGTTGAAATTTTAACATGATCTCTATCCGGATATTAGCTTTCTTGCGGTGAAAAAGGGCATCAACCGCCTTACTGGTGGCCCACGAGGGCCAGGGGCGCGCCCAGGGGGGCAGGCGTGCCCCCTGCCTCGTGGCCACCTCGGGCACCGTCTCGCGTGGATTTTTCTTCCCAAAAATCATATATATTCCAAAAAAAATCTTCGTCAGTTTTTTTCCCGTTTGGACTCCGTTTTATATGGATATTCTGCGAAACAAAAAACATACAACAAACAGGAACGGGCACTGGGCACTGGATCAATATGTTAGTCCCAAAAATAGTATAAAAAGTTGCCAAAAGTATATGAAAGTTGAATAATATTGGCATGGAACAATCAAAAATTATAGATACGATGGAGACGTATCAGCATCCCCAAGCTTAATTCCTGCTCGTCCTCGAGTAGGTAAATGATAAAAAAGATAATTTTTGATATGGAATGCTACCTAGCATAATCTTGATCATATGTCCAATCATGGCATGAATATTAAGACATGAGTGATTCAAAGCAATAGTCTATCATTTGATATAAAAACAATAACACTGCAAGCCCACTAATAAAGCAATCATGTCTTTTCAAAATAACAAGGCCAAAGAAAGTTATCCCTACAAAATCATATAGTCTGGCTATGCTCCATCTTCACCACACAAAATATTCAAATCATGCACAACCCCGATGACAAGCCGAGCAATTGGTTCATACTTTTTAATGCGCTTCAGCATTTTCAACCCTCACGCAATACATGAGCGTGAGCCATGGATATAGCACTATAGGTGGAATAGAATGGTGGTTGTGGAGAAGACAAAAAGGAGAAGATAGTCTCACATCAACTAGGCGTATCAACGGGCTATGGAGATGCCCATCAATAGATATCAATGTGAGTGAGTAGGGATTGCCATGCAACGGATGCACTAAGAGCTATAAGTGTATGAAAGCTCAGATTGAAAACTAAGTGGGTGTGCTTCTAACTTGCTTGCTCATGAAGACCTCAGGCATTTGAGGAAGCCCATCATCGGAATATACAAGCCAAGTTCTATAATGAAAATTCCCACTAGTATAGGAAAGTGATAACTCAAGAGACTCTCTATATGAAGAACATGGTGCTACTTTGAAGCACAAGTGTGGTAAAAGGATAGTAACATTGCCCCTTCTCTCTTTTTCTCTCATTTTTTGTTTTTAGGCTTCTTTGGCCTCTCTCTTTTTTGGGGGGCTTCTTTGGCCACTTTTATTTTGATAACCTCACATGGGACAATGTTCTAATAATGATGATCATCACACTTTTATTTACTTACAACTCAATATTACAACTCGATATCTAGAACAAAGATATTACTCTATATGAATGCCTCCGGCGGTGTACCGGGATGTGCAATGATCTAGCCTAGCAATGACATCAAAAAATGGACAAGCCATGAAAACATCATGCTAGCTATCTTACGATCATGCAAAGCAATATGACAATGAATGCTCAAGTCATGTATATGATGATGATGGAAGTTGCATGGCAATATATCTCGGAATGGCTATGGAAATGCCATGATAGGTAGGTACATGGCTGTTTTGAGGAAGGTATATGGTGGGTTTATGGTACCGGCGAAAGTTGCGCGGTACTAGAGAGGCTAGCAATGATGGAAGGGTGAGAGTGCGTATAATCCATGGACTCAACATTAGTCATAAAGAACTCACATACTTATTGCAAAAGTTTATTAGCCCTCGAAGCAAAGTACTACTATGCATGCCCCTAGGGGGATAGATTGGTAGGAAAAGACCATCGCTCGTCCCCGACCGCCACTCATAAGGAAGACAATTAATAAATACCTCATGCTCCAACTTCGTTACATAACGGTTCACCATACGTGCATGCTACGGGAATCACAAACCTCAACACAAGTATTTCTACAATTCACAACCACCCACTAGCATGACTCTAATATCACCATCTTTATATCGCAAAACTATTGCAAGGAATCAAACATATCATATTCAGTGATCTACAAGTTTTATGTAGGATTTTATGACTAACCATGTGAATGACCAATACCTGTCATCTCTCTAAATAGATATAAGTGCAGCAAGAGAGCTTAATTCTTTCTACAAAAGATATGCCCATGCTCTAACAAATATAAGTGAAGCAGAAGAGCATTCTACAAATGGCGGTTTTCTATGTAAAGAGAAACAGACAATCCAAGCTTCAAATGATATAAGTGAAGCACATGAAGCATTCTATAAAGCCATACTCAAAAGATATAAGTGAAATGCAAAGTGCATTCTATAAATCAACCAAGGACTATCATACCAGCATGGTGCATAAAAGAAAAATTAAAACTAAATGCAAAAGACGCTCCAAGATTGCACGTATCGCATGAACGAAACGAATCCGAAAACATACCGATACTTGTTGAAGAAAGAGGGGGTGCCTTCTGGGGCATCCCCAAGATTAGACGCTTGAGTCTCCTTGAATATTTACTTGGGGTGCCTCAGGCATCCCCAAGCTTGAGCTTTTGCCTCTCTTCCTTCTTCTCACATCGAGACCTTCTTGATCATCGAACATTTCATCCACACAAAACTTCAACAGAAAACTCGGTAAGATCCGTTAGTATAATAAAGCAAATCACTACTCTAAGTACTGTTGCAAACCAATTCATATTTTATTTTTGCATTGTGTCTACTTTAATATAACTTTTTCATGGCTTAATACACTAATATAAATTGATAGTTTCATCAAAACAAGCAAACTATGCATCAGAAAACAGAATCTGTCTAAAACAGAACAGTATGTAATAATATGAACATTCACCATACTTCTGATACCTGAAAAATTCTACCAAAATTAGGAAAAATAAAAAATTTGTATAGTAAGACAATGAAAAAAGAATCATAACCATTTGACATTCCACCAAAAAATGTAAAATCGCGCACTACAGCCAAAGTTTCTGTCCTGCACCGTACAAACCATCAAGCAAATGTAAACATCCTAAAGGCAAACCTTGGCACATTATTTTAATAATACAATGGAATTGTACAAGGGGATAATTATTTTTATTGAAAAGTTTCTGTAATCAAGATTCACAAAGTTTCCGTGAGCATGAACAAAGTTCAAGGCTAACTCCCACTTCAACAATGCTTGTCTTTCTCACTTTCGCTTTCCTTTTTGAAAAAGTTTTGGGTTCCCCTCTTTATTTTTGTTGTTTTTAAACTATATAAAAGCACTCAACAGAAATAAATGACTCTCTAAAACTTCCGGGTTGTTTCCCTGGCAGCGCTTTCTTTAAAGCCATTAAGCTAGGCATATAGTGCTCAAGTAATGGATCCACCCGGATCCCAAGGTATATCAAAGCCAATTTTAATTAACAATGATTTGTAATTTAGTGGTGAGCACAAGGAAACATATATCATGTAATGACTAAGTCTAACTCTCTTCCTATGCATCGGCATGTCATAAAAGAACAATTCATGCACACAAAGTAGAGGCCAATGCATAGTATAAACAGTTTCTTGCAATTTTATCATATTGCAAACATAGAGAGGTGGAGATATAGTTCCTCTCTCATAATAATTTCAAGTAGGAGCAGCAAGCACATGCATATTATATTCATCAAAATCATCATGTGCAACGATAAAAGGAAACCCATCAATATATTCCTTAATAAGAGCAAACTTCTCCGATATAGTGTAGTTTGGAGAATTCAAAAACATAATAGGACTATCATGTGTGGGTGCAATAGCAACAATTTCATGTTTAACATAAGGAACTATAGCAAGTTCATCTCATAATTCATATTGGCATCTTGGCCACAAGCATAGCAAGCATCATCAAAAAGGGACATTTCAAAAGAATCAATGGGATCATAACAATCATCATAGCAACCATCCTTCGGTAAGCACGAAGGGAAATTAAACAATGTATGGGTTAGAGGGTTACTCTCATTAGAAGGTGGGCACGGGTAGCTAATCCACTCTTCCTCCTCTTGTTCTTCGCTCTCCTCCTCATCTTTTTTATCCAATGAGCTCACAGTTTCATCAATTTCTTCTTCCATAGACTCCTGTAAAATATTAGTCTCTTCTTGGACAGCGGAGTAGTACTCAATATATGGTTCAACATAGGCATTAGGAGCATAATTATCATAGCAATATTTAAGTATGGCAAAATTTTCAGATTTGTAAAGAGTAGCATCATACTTTTCAATCAAAGAAGCAATTTCGTAAGCACCCTTAAAAGCAACAGATTCTTCAATTTGTTGAACATCATAGTAACTATAAACACCCTTAGCATAAGAGGATACGATTCCATTATCACTAAACAAACATTGGTAGGGAAGGTGTTTCTTAGGGTCTTCAGAACAACAAGTATAATCATATATTTCACATAAATTCCAAGCATAGCATTGCAAACGATGAATTTGATCCAGTAAAGTTTTCCCTTTTTCAGATATTCAGTGTCGCACATAATAAGCATGCTCATCTAAAGATTTGACTTCAACTAAGCTAGTTGGGGTTTCAGCACGAGCACATAGGGATCGAAGATGATCCAAGTAATAAGCTTCAACAGTGTGATAGATTTTGAGTGGTTCTTCAACCATTGGTTTAGTAGGTACAACTAATTTTTTTGGTATTTTGCGTTTCCTACCCATAACTAAAGATAGAAAACAACTAAGAACAGCAAATAAAAATTACTTAGTGCTAAAGCAAACAAGCACACACGAGAACATTCACCCCACGCTATTGCTCCCCAGCAATGGCGCCAGAAAAAGGTCTTGATAACCCACAAGTATAGGGGATCGCAACAGTTTTCGATAAGTAAGAGTGTCGAACCCAACGAGGAGCTAAAGGCAGAACAAATATTCCCTCAAGTTCTATCGACCACCGATACAACTCTACGCATGCTTGATGTTCGCTTTACCTAGAACAAGTATGAAACTAGAAGTACTTTGTAGGTGTTGTTGGATAGGTTTGCAAGATAATAAAGATTACGTAAATAAAAAGTAGGGGCTGTTGTAAGTAAAGAAGCAATAAAGTAATTATAGCGAGTGTGGAAAAGGGGTGGTAGGAGTTGCGAAATTGTCCCTAAGCAATTGACTACTTTACTAGACCGATATCAAGTATTATGTGGGAGAGGCCACTGCTAGCATGTCATCCCTGACTTGGAATTCTATGCACTTATGGTTGGAACTATTAGCAAGCATCCGCAACTACTAACGTTCATTAAGGTAAAACCCAACCATAGCATTAAGATATATTGGTCCCCCTTCAATCCCGTATGCATCAATTTCTATGCTAGGTTGAAGCTTCTGTCACTCTTGCCCTCCAATACATAGTCCTATCAACATACAACTAACCCTAGGGTGTGATCCACGTGCGCAATCATATGATGGGCACCAAAGGATAGCAACATAACCACAAGCAAATTAAATCAATCATAGAAATTCATCAACCACTGATAGGACAACGAAAATCTACTCAGACATCATAGGATGGCAACATATCATTGGATAATAATATGAAGCATAAAGCACCATGTTCAAGTAGAGGGTACAGCGGGTTGCGGGAGAGTGGACCGCTGTAGATAGAAGAGGGAAGGTGATGGAGATGTTGGTGAAGATGGCGGAGGTGTTGGTGTAGATCGCTGTGATGATGCTGGCCCCCGGTGGCACTCCGGTGCCATCGGAAGCGAGGGGGAGAGAGCCCCCCTCCTTCTTCTTCTTCCTTGACCTCCTCCCTAGATGGGAGAAGGGTTTCCCCTCTGGTCCATGGCCTCCATGGCATGGGAGGGGCGAGAGCCCCTCCGAGATTGGGTCTGTCTCTCTGTCTCTCTCTATTTCTGTGTTCTCAGATTCTTCCCTTTCACCATTTCTTATATTCCCGGAGATCCATAACTCCGATTGGGCTGAAATTTTAACACGATCTCTATCCGGATATTAGCTTCCTTGCGGCTAAAGAAGGGCATCAACCGCATTACGGGTGGCCCATGAGGGTCAGGGGCGCGCCCAGGGGGGCAGGCGCGCCCCCTGCCTCATGGCCACCTCGGGCACTGTCTCGCGTGGATTTTTCTTCCCAAAAATCATATATGTTCCAAAAAAATCTCCGTGAGTTTTTATCCTGTTTGGACTCCGTTTGATATGGATATTCTGCGAAACAAAAAACATGCAACAAACAGGAACTGGCACTGGGCACTGGATCAATATGTTAGTCCCAAAAATAGTATAAAAAGTGTCCAAAAGTATATGAAAGTTGAATAATATTGGCATGGAACAATCAAAAATTATAGATACGACGGAGACGTATCAGCGCCCCCTTTCCTATTGGGGGGTCCGAATCCTACTTTGGGCGGGAGTTGGACCCCCCCCCCCATGGTTGGCACACCAAGGGAGCCTTTCCTCCCTTGGTGGCTGCCCTCTCCTCCCCTCCTAACCTATATATACTAGAGGATCTCTCCCTATTGGATGACAAGTTTTGGAGCCTCCTGTAGTTGATCTAGTTCTAGTTCTTGTTGGTCCTAGTTAACTAATTAGAGCTAGCCCTAGCCACCTTGAATCCTCATAATTAGAAGCCTCATGTGGTTCTAATCTCCTCCTAATTCTCCGGTGATGATTAGCTCTGGATGGCGAAGCGCTACCGGATCGTGAAGACCGTATGCTTGCAACCAAGTAGAGAGGTTGTGCTTTTGGTCTTCCGTTCGAGGGATCATTTGTGGGTGGTTTGTGGGATCGTCATGAACGTTCGAGGGACTTCAAGTACGATCTACATCGACTCGTCTCCTTCCACTACAATCCCGGAGTCGGTAATGATCATTGCTCACAACCCGTTATGCATCTACATATTATTCCTGGGTGATTGTAGGGATTTTTTTTGTTTTCTACTACGTTTCCCAACAGTGGCATCATGAGAAGGTTTATGAGTAGATGTAGGTTGCGATCTAGATCACATCTGATATGTGAGGGTTGATGTTCTTCCTATGCTTTGCACGAGTGTTGCTTTGATTCAGTTCATCGACAGAATGATGTAGTTTTGCTACAAGGTTCTGAAAATCGATCGGCTCTGGCTGTCGACGATCTGCTAATAGTTCCTTGGGCTACATCATAGTCGGGAACAGTGAACCATCGCGTACACAAGATGTTGCTGAAGATTGATGATCTTCTAGGGGGTCATGCGTATTTACGAAGTTTAGTGTAGGGGATGAGACTTTATTTAAGTCTCTCTTTCACACACCCCAAAACTTAATCTAGCATCATGAAATGATCGAGAAGAGGTGTCTAGAGAGGGGGGGGGGATAGACTCTTAGTAAAGAAAAGTAGCAGTTTTTAATTTCTTTAAGTTAAGGTGGAGTTTTAGCACAAGTTTAACCATTCACAATACATTCAAGCGAGCATGGCAAGAGTATATGAGCAGCGGAAAGTAAAGCATGCAATTTGCAAGAAAGTAAAGGGACGAGATTGGAGTGTGCAAACACAATTGGAGACTCAGAGATTTTTGGCGTGGTTCTGATAGGTGGTGCTATCGTACATCCATGTTGATGGAGACTTCAACCCACGAAGGGTAACGTTTGCGCGAGTCCACGGAGGGCTCCACCCACGAAGGGTCCACGAAGAAGCAACCTTGTCTATCCCACCATGGCCATCGCCCACGAAGGACTTGCCTCACTAGGGTAGATCTTCACGAAGTAGGTGATCTCCTTGCCCGTACAAACTCCTTGGTTCAACTCCACAATCTTGACGGAGGCTCCCAAGTGACACCTAACCAATCTAGCAGACACCACTCTCCAAAAGGTAATAGATGGTGTGTTGATGATGATCTCCTTGCTCTTGTGCTTCAAATGATATTCTCCCCAACACTCAACTCTCTCTCTCAGATTTGGATTTTGTGGAAACATGATTTGAGTGGAAAGCAACTTGGGGAAGGCTAGAGATCAAGATTCAAATGGTTGGAATGGAATATCTTGGTCTCAACACATGAGTAGGTGGTTCTCTCTCAGAAAATGAATGTTGAAGTGTAGGCACGTTCTGATGGCTCTCCTTACTAATGAAGGAAGGGTGGAGGGGTATATATAGCCTCCACACAAAATCTAATAGTTACACACAATTTGCCAAATTCGGTGGGACCGAATCAGAAAACTCGGTCAGACCGATTCAGTTCAAAATGTGACCATTAGGCATTTCGGTGGGACCGATATGATCAACTTGGTGGGACTGATGTGCTAGGGTTAGGGTAAAAAACCTCAACTCGGTTTGACCGATTACACAAACTCCGTGGGACCAATTTTGGTAATAAGCAAAACAGAGAGTTGGTCAAGCAAACTCGGTGGGAGCGATTGCGTATCTAGTGAGACCGAAATAATTGCAACGGGCAACAGAGAGTTTGCAAGCCCATCTCGGTGAGACCGAGATCCCATTGGTGAGACCGAACTTTTTAGGGTTTCTGGCAGTGGCTATGACAAGTGAACTCGATGGCATCGGATAGATCAATTCAGTGGGGCCGAGTTTGAGTTTTGATTTGGGACATATGTGGATATGAGAAAGTGGTTTAGGGCTTTGTAGCATATCACTAAACACTTTGAGCAAGCAAGCCATTAAGCAACACCTCATCCCCTTTTAATAGTATCGGCTTTCCTATGGACGCAATGTGATCTTAGATCACTAAAATGAAAATGTAGAGTCTTGAGCTTTTGAGCTTGAGCCAATCCTTTGTCCTTAGCACCTTGGAGGGGTTCCACATCCTCTTGTCCACTCCACTCCATTTTGGAACTTATCTGGAATATACTAAATAAAGACATTAGCCCAACAGGAAATATGTTGACATTAATTACCAAAACCACCCAGGGAGCACTTGTGCTTTCAATCTCCCCCTTTTTGGTAATTGATGACAACATACATCAAAGATTTAGATAAAGATATAGGGAATAGCAAGTAAAGCTTTGGAAGGACATGTAACATGCATAGGCTCCCCCTATATGTATGCATCCATGTAAGTATGGAATATGAGAGCATGTGAGTGCATAGATATGACAGAGCAAGCAATGAGTTACATGTATCTTGGCTATATGCATCAGAGCAAATGATGTGGATATAGGAATTGTAGCTTCATGTTCATATTCCTTCTTGTAAACAATATGTACATCAGCAAGAGATCATCATGCACATGAATGCGATGCGTATACTTACCTTGTGGTCTTGAGATGGCTTAGGAAGAGATGAACCTGAGTAAACTGGGTTAGATAATGCAGATACATCTACTAAACATAGCAAACGTCAAACCACAAGAGTACCAAGACTGGTGTGACATGTAGAGAATGAGCACTAGGTAATCCCATTGGATATAGACATGTCGCCAAGGATAAAGATATGCAATGAATTCAAGATTTCCTTCCCTTTGATGTCTTTCTCCCCCTGAATCTTATATTGCATAATGGGAGAAAATAGGGACAAGAAAATCAGAGCACAACCACACAATAAACTAACATGTCTTTCCCCTTTAAAGACATGTGACTTCTCTCCTCTTGAACACCAAGCATCCGGGGTCTCTCTCCGTTTGATATGATTAAGCATTCTCCCCCTTTAAAGTACTCTCCCCCTTTTGAAGGGAATAAGCTTTGGTGTGATCTCTCTCTCCCCCTTTGACATCAATTTCCAAGAAGGGATCCTCTGGATTGTGAGTCAAAATAGGTTTGATCGTTGAGCCACAGAGCAAAGCAGCATATAGAGTGTGATGCTGGTAGAGGACAAGAATCATCGAGTGGAGCTGTATCAATTATGCAGGATGCAAATGACAAAGTGTCTTCTCAGCATTGAAATCGATAACACCGAGTAGTTTACTTCGGCGGCACCGAAATGGTTTGGTTAGACTGAAAGAGACAAATCAGTGTGTCCGAGTTCAACATAGAGAAAACAATTGTCATCTCAGCTCAGTAGGCAAATAAGATCTCACAAGGATTTGCAAGGAATTAGCTAAATGATTTGCAATGAATTGGATGTAGGGAATGCAGAACAAAACAAAGAAAAAAAGAAAAGAAATCTAGAAGAAGGGAAACAAATATGCAAGAGATAAATGCAAGAATACAGAGAAACACTAGAGAACTTCATCTATAATTGATCGGCGACAAAGTCACCTATGTTAGAGTATATTGACTGAGGATTCAAGTGAGAACACTTGATCGTAGGTCATACTCATCGTTTAAGCTCAAAATGGGGTTACCATTTTTCTTTTAAGCATTTGATGTATTCGCATCTTGTTGAGTTTCTTTGACCCATGACTTGGGGTAAAACTTCTCTCAGATGGAATAATATACTTTGGGTGGTGGTGTTGAACTTGATCATGTAGTTGAACTTGTGTGGGATGCTCAAGGTTGATGTAGCTCATCAAGGATTGGGAGCACCACTTGTAGTATGAGTTCATCTACCTAGATGGGTTAGTCTTGCAAGGAAGAGCACTTGTGTATCCAAATTAACAATCATGAATTTGATACCAAATGAAATTTGATATATAGAAATCACTACTAGAAAAAAGGCTGTTAGTGGCGCACCTATTTTGGCTATTAATGGTGCACTATAGGTGCGCCACTATTATCACGCCACTACTAATAAATAGTAATGACGCACGCCTGGTGCGCCACTGTTAATCTACATAACAGTGGCGCACCACCCGGTGCGCCATTACTATCCTAGACACTAATGGCGCAGCTAAAGTGCGCCATTAGTAGGCCCAGAAGTGCGCCACTACTGTTACTCCAAGGGACCATGTGTACCTTGTGCTCTGGGTTACTAATGGCGCACTTTTAGATAATGCGCCACTGGTGTGTTTATTTCTGTGCACCACTAAAGTGCAATATGGTGCGCCACTACTATGAATATTAGGATTTTTTTGCTTTTCTGATATTTGCACAGGTTACAAAATACATTACAACACAGAATATAAACAACACAACATATAAACAACACATTTATCGAATACAATAGAAGATTAGTCTCCGAATACAATTCATCATATTAGTCTCCGAATTCAAAATACCGAACAAAGTTAGAACATTACAAGTCTCGATACCGCGAGTTGCGAGTTTGTCTTCACATTACAAGTCGATATCTAAAATACCATCACATAGAAGAGGGTTGCGGTCACGATCAGCATCATCGCGATGAAACTGATCTTCATCCGGTTCCTCCTCCGCTCCCTCCTCACTCCCGCTAGATAGCGCGCATATCTAGCTTCCGCCTCCGCCCTAGTGGTGTACCCTTTGTAACTATTACCGCTGAAACGGTGAACCTGTCTCTGACACTCCTCCCAGTCGTCGTAGACTCCGGGAACCTTACCCTTGTACATGACATACGACGACATCTCTATGCACTAGACAAACAAAAAGTTAGTAGAAATTCATAGATAATATTTAAGCAATATATAAGTATGCAACAAAAGGATCGGAAGAGAAAAGCAACATATTAATAGCACGATTCATGGTCCTACTAATAAATAGCATCGATTACATATAAGTTGAACGACTGTCCAAACTAAAGAGACATAAAAGTTCATTAAAGTTTAGTTACAACATGAGCTAATCGATATTTTAGAACTACATAGCATCAATACTTTCAACTTGACTCACGAACCGGAGCATGGATGAAGCCGCCATCTTTCGTGATGGTCATGAAATCGTGATCGTTGTCAGCCTGCATTTGTAGCGTTGTTTCTATTTCACTGTTGGACAGTTGATATTTGAGGTAGAACTGCCCCGAGGTACGAAGGACATCTTGATAGATGATTTCCACAAACTCCAACTGGATGCGAAAGAATTCTTGTCTGATGTCCTCGTCCTGGATTGTCGACAAGTGTGCGGCCCAATCTTTGAGATTATTTGGTACCAAAAGGTGATTATGGCCCCGTACGATCGCCCGCATGTCATGGAGGGCGTAGTAGGCATCCTTCTGACTGCCAGGCGGCTGCTTGACGCAGGGGAACGTCGTTACATGGGTGAACACGTGCTTGTCGTACCTACAAATTGGCCTCCTGAAGGTGCCTCCAGATTTGGCGTAGCCGGGGAGAGCATCATCAAGAACTTTCTTCATATTTGCGTAGTCTTTCTTCGACTGGCGGTCCGAGTCAAAATACGTGGCCATGGAATAGGCTTAAGAGGATGAGTGTGCAATGTGTGTCACTACACAAAAAACGGAATGTTAGAAAAAAAGAACGATCGAAATCTAAGAAATCATATGTTACGGGGCGGTGAGGGGATGACTTACTCGGAAAAGTAAGGCACGAGGAAGTTATCCTTATCTGGGTTCGTCAGAATGACGCCTTTGAGGTATGAACTCGTGACTTGCCGGTCCCCAGCGCTGCCCAAGATCTTGGCACACATGTAGAAGGGGTCGACTATCACGATGTCCGGGGTCTTGTCTCTAATGATCCTCATCTCCATACTGAGCGAAAATAGCCGAATGAAGGTGTAGTGAAGCGGATGAAGGTTAAACATAGCGAAGATGTCATCAAACCACAGGACGATCATACGCCCAATGGTGCTATCAACAAAGCCCTTGCCCTCTGGCACCTTGGCCACGAAAACGGGGTATGCCACATCATTCTCGGAGAGACGCCGCTTCTCCATAGAAAGAACACTGCCCTGCAGACTCCGTATAGCACCG
Source organism: Triticum dicoccoides (assembly GCF_002162155.2). Taxonomy (NCBI): domain Eukaryota; kingdom Viridiplantae; phylum Streptophyta; class Magnoliopsida; order Poales; family Poaceae; genus Triticum; species Triticum dicoccoides. The sequence continues at coordinate 513,369,405 of NC_041386.1, forward strand.
GTTGGAGCATTGAGCAGATTAGTCGGTAGCATTGGCCTACCCTCCACATGCACCCTCCTTGAGATATCCTTAGATACTGGTGGCCCGTCCTAAGCACGGATCGTACTCGGTGCCGGCTAGCTCGCACCCTTGTTATTTTTTCTTTTCTGTCCCTTCTGCTTCTTTTGCTGTAATGGGATCGAGTTCTGCTCAGAGACCACATTCTTGAGTGTGTTGGGGCTGATAATATTCTGCACCTCGGCTATTTGAGTCTTGGTGAAGGAGGCAGCTGGAGGCATCTCCTGAGAACTGAATGCCAGACGACGCCTGTTGCAATTGGGTTTCTCCGCGGTACCAGCTAGATCACGATCGTCTTTTGCAGGGTTGGGTTCTTGAGAAGGAGGCCCCAAGAATTCGTCATCGTACCCATGTTCATTGAAGTACTTATCGACGTTGGTAAATGTACCATCGTCATCGTCCGGATCGTGTGCCTTATGCATGTCCGAATCAGCTGATGGCGGTAGCGTTGCGGCCATCTTGCCATGGCTTGGCGCCGGCACGATTGGCGGTGTTGTCTGTGGGATGGTGTCCCCCGCCCCCGAACGAATCTGGCTCTTCGACCAAATCATGGACCAGCCTAAGAAGGCGCTGAGGGTCATCACATCATCTTCGTCGGCCCGAGGGGGTCGATACGAAGGTAACAAGTCGTCGCAGCCCCGCAGCACCCGAACCAGTTGAACCCTATACATGATGGGTGGCATCGGATTACCGTGGAACACGGCGTTGCCCGGTTCAACGATTCTGGCCTTGGCGACATCGATCAATTCGCCGTCCACGAAGTGTAGGAGAGTGCATGGAACGTTGGCGGCGCCCTGTGAAGACATGTAGGGCGTTAGGGATGCCCAGTCAAAGGCAAGGAGATGAAGTCATCGGCCGTGGCTTAGTTATTGTGATGTTGTCGAGCTCGGCTAATGTCGAGGCACCACCAACGGTAGGCGTGCAAGTGACGGAGGGGCGACTTGCTGCCGAGGTGCCGGCCGGCGTATTCTCCCCACACCCGGGTGCATTAAGCTCCAATGCCGGTGCCGCCGTCGGAGACACCAATGCCGCCTCCGTCGGAGACACCAATGGCACCGGCGCGTTGTGCAAGTTGCTGCCCGTGAAGCTGGGAATCAGGGGTGGCCCCTGTTGGCCGCTCGCAATCCACCCCCACAGCCCCTCAAGCAAGGTAGGGATAATGGCGGTGATCGTCGCTCCCACTTGGTCTCACACTTGCTCTTCGACTATCTCAGGAATCCGCGCAACTTGTGCCTTGAGTTCTTGAACCTCGCGCTCCTGGCTTTCCGAGTTGGTATTTCGCTCCTTTCGCCCACCAGTATAGTATTTCGACCATTTTGTGGACAAGCCTTTACCGGCCACACGACCAGCTGCCGACGGCTTACTGAACTTATCCTTGTGTTTCATTACGTTCAACACCGTATTTAAAGTGGTGTCCCAAGGGCCAGACGAGGAGCTCTGAGACTACCCCGCGCTACTACTTTTAGTTTCCTACGGAAGGAACATGAACTATTTAGAAATTTGGCTTCATTAATTAGAATGCAACCATATGGAGCTAATTACGCGGGGGTGTATTCCTTACCAGAACAAGCTCGAGTGCCTTGGTCTTCGGATCCGTGGTAAGCTCCTTTGTTACCGGGTTCACCTTGTATAGGGCCCTGACTTAGTTCCTGGTCTGCTTGTCACGGTTTTATCAAAGAGGGGCGGTAGGCCTTGCTTGGCACGCTCCGTGTCCTCCTTGTTCCATATAGGTTCCGCCACTCCGTAACCGCCGGGACCGAGTTTGTGGACCCCTAAGTTCAAGTCCCACATATCTTTCCCCCACTGACTTGATTCCGCGGATGCGTTGCTCTCGCACTTGATCTTGAACTCCAGGTAGTCAGCTTCGCTGATCGAAGGATATGTCTCCTTGATCTTCTCATAACTATCACCACTTAGAATCCTTCTCTTCACCACAGCTCTCCAAGTAGCCAGGGCCGTGCTCATCTTTGTGAGGGCGGCACTGTTCACTTTATTCCCTGAGAGGCGTGTGTTTGCGAAGTCACCGGGGAAATCATTCGTGCAGCTCCGTGAAGAGGAGGTTGCGCAAATTCCCTCGGTCATGATGCCTTAGGTTCTCGGTGTTGATCGAGATGGTGCTCTAGAGAATGCACCCGAGTTGTCACGCGTACCCACTGACTAATTCTTTGGGCTCCGTTGGTTGCCCACTGGAGGACACTTTAGTAAATTCCTCCTTGAAGGTGCCGAGCACGTTCGGGCGCCGGTCCTTTCATTGCCTCTTCGGTTGGCTGCCATCTGTGCATTTACTGCCATCATCAGTGGTGGCATCCCCGGCGGCACCATCAGTGGTGTCATCCCCGACGCCACTAGGGGTTGTGTAGTTGGGACCGGTGTCTTTCGCGGCGTCCTCATAGCGGTGAGGTTCTTCCTCCATCTCCTAGGACAGCTCCTAGAATTGCTTGCCCGAACCGCCGGCCTCATCGTTGTCGGCCATGTTTGCTCTAAATAGGAAAAAGGCTACTAGAGTTATTGGTTGAGATCAGGGTAGTATCTATTCTTCAAAAAAGGTGAATAGACTTAACAAAGCAACAAAAGGAGCAGGAACACAAGGCCATCAACAGTAGGTTGCAGATGACATTAACCAACTGGTTCCATCCCAAACAACATAGGGAATTTGACCAAACTCATAATCTTGTATCTTGACATCAACTAGTTCTTGAGGGATGTGTCCAGAAAGTTGGTTGCTCTCAAGATCCAAGGTTGTGAGTTTGGTCAAATTTCCTAGGCAGTTTGGGATGGAACCTGTTAGTGTGTTGTAGCAAAGCCACAACTCCTCTAAGTTCTCAAGATAACCTAGTTGTCGAGGGATGTGTCCAGAAAGTTGGTTGATGTTAAGATACAAGATTGAGAGTTTGGTCAAATTTCCTATGCTGTTTGGGATGGAACCGGTTAGTGCACCTTCTACTTCTTGTGAAATTTTCCCAAAAAGATAATTCTACAATATACTCTAGACTGTTTGTGATGAAATCTATTACTGTGTTGTTGCTAAGCTCTGAGAGTGAGTACTCTAAATTCAACAACTAACCTACTCTCCTGAAATTTGTCCAGAAAGTTGGTTCTGGCCAAAGTCCAATTTATAAAGGTTTGTCAGATTGCCAAGGTTATTTGGGATGGGACCTGTCAGTGAATTATTTCTACAAGATAAGGACAATAAGTTGACCAAATAACCTAATTCTTGGGGAATGTGGCCAAAAAGTTGGTTATTGTCAAGGAACAAGATCTCTAAGTTGACCAAATAACCTAATTCTCGAGGAATGTCACCAAAAAGTTGGTTATTGTCGAGGAACAATTGAGAGATGTTTGTGATATTGCCTAGGTGTTTTGGGATGGAACCTGTTAGTGTGTTGTTGCTAAGGTCCAAGTCCACGTTCTCAAGGTAACCTAGTTCTTGAGGGATGTGTCCAGTTAGTGCATAAGCCTCACCCATGGTGACCACAATAAAATTCCAAGTCCCGCACTGCTCTGCTTCATCATTCATCATAGATAAAATTCATCCTGTAAATCTGTTTCTATGGAACAAGATCAAAATTTTGAACTCTTGTGTAGAAGTAAACCATGAGAATTTCTAGTTCTTTTTTATAGAAATATCTATCTAGATATCATGCTGATTAATTTTTGTTTCAGTTGAGAATCGGGCACCTTCTAGGTCAAGAAAATTGGGCATGACCTTTGCTAATTTTCTTGAACTAGGAGTGCCCCATTCTCAACTGAAACGGAAATTAATCAACATTTCAGGAGAAAGGGGTCATTTGAGCACAATCTGCTCTGTTCAGCAACCCAAAACATCTTCAGAAAAAACTGCACTCTGCACAACGATCGTGCAAAACATCTTCAGAAAAAAGCCGCATCTTGCACAATGATCGTGCAAATTATAACCGCGGCACAAAAGGCACTAGTGAAGTTTTCTCGCCAACAATTCATCAATTCAGCCAGCAAACACATGGCATATCCTAGCCGTAGTTTCTGCATATATATTTGCTAGCTAGGGAGGGAATGCAGCTTCAGATATCAAAAACTGATGAAGTTGTAGAAGTCACTGTGTAGATGCAACAGAATATAGCCCAAACAGCTAAACAATATCCACTGATCACTGATCACTATGTAGATGCACCTGTGAACGAAAACGTTCAAGGATGGGAGTGATTCCAGAACCTGAACTGGAAACCAAACCTCCTAACCAAATCATCAAACAAAAAAGAAGGAAGAGGGAAGAGGAGGCGGACCTCACCGGGGAGGCGCAAGGAGGCCCTGCGAGAGCTTAGTAGCAGCAGAGGTGGCTGGAGTTGAGGAAGACGGCGGGGACCCGAGGAATAAGACGAGGTGGATCCGGTGCTGTGCGGCTCCTCGGGTTCGCGCTCCTGCAGGGGCGAGGGAGGAGCGTGAACAACGGGCGAGAGGGAGGGAGAGCGCGGCCGGGGAGAGGAGAAGCGGGGAGGACGATCGGCTCGCGCGCGCACCTCGCAATGCCGGTGACGGTGGAGTGGGCGCGGGCGGACGACGGTGTGCTTCCTGGGGGTCGTCTGGTTAGGTGGGGCACGCACACTTCGCAATTCCGGCGGCGGTGTAGCGGGCGCGGGCGGACGGTGGCGGTGGTGCGGGCACGGGTGGACGGCGGCGTGCTCCCGCAGGGGTTGTCGGGTTAGGTGGGGCGCGTGGATCTGGTGAGGTAGGGAGAGAGGGCAGAGGGAGAGGGGACAAAGTGGGAGTGGGGGGAGGGTTAGCAATGGCGCACCTGTTAGGGGTGCGCCATAAAAATACGTACACCAATGGTGCACCTTCTAGCGGTGAGCCATAAACACCGTGATAGCAATGGCGCACCTTCTCCTGGTGCGTGATTACTAACTTTTTTTTGGATTTTTAGTTGCATGTAATAATTTTTTAGAAAATGACCATAAATTTAAAATGTTACGATATAAGTAGTTATTACTAATTTTCAAATACTTGCGTTGCAAAACATTTGTGAATTGGTAAAACATTTATGAATATGAAAAAATATCATCAAATTAGAAAAAATATTCATGAATTCAAAAAATGCCCATGAAATTTAAAAATATTCATGAGTTCAAAAAATATTAACAAATTCAATACTTTTTGTGAGTTAGAAAAATGTTCGCATTTTCAAAAAATGTTCGCAAATTTAAGAAGGAAAAGGAACACTGAAAAATAAAATACCAGAATAAACATAAATAAAAATTGGTATATCAATGGCGCACCTTCTAGGGGTGCGCCATAAACACCGTGATAGCAATGGCGCACCTTCTCCTGGTGCGCCATTACTATTTTTTTTTACCAAAATAAACATAAATAAATACAATTAAAATACCAAAAGAAAACACAAAGATGCCCAAGGTGCCTGTAAATGATGATTGCAACAAAACAAGAGGGAGAAGAACAAAAATTCCAAATCCAAGAAGAAAGTGGTCGATACTTCAACTTGGTGATGGAGAAGTTAGAAAAGGAAGGTAAGTACAGACAACATTAATCGCCACTGTTTTGAACAAAACAGGTTACTGGATAGAGGACTAGAACAGAAGAAATGCCATTTCCATATGTCGAAATACAATGGAGAAATGAAGACTACAATGGAGAAATGAAGACTACAATTTAGTTGCATGTAATAATTGAGCTTGCCACTGACGCACACACACACATGCGGCCGACACATCCTGATTCGATCTTAGCTATCTTTTCACAATCTTCTTTCCCTTCTTTTTCACAAATGGAGTTCTTCTCTTGAACGGACGTCCTTTAGGTAGGGTGGTCCTGCTTCTTCTTGTGGTGTATGGTACTTCATCGTCGTCGTCATCTTCCATCTTCGGGTCGCCGTACTTGTCAAAGTCTTGCTCATTGGCGACTCCATCCATTCCGATGATGTTCCTTTTGCCTCTCTCCTCACGATAACACGACTGGGCTTTGACGGGTCAGTAATGAAGAAGCATTTGTCCACTTGGGAAGACAGTACCCATGGCTCATTTTTCGCGGTGACGTTTGCGCCCGCGGTCTTGGATTTGGCTTCGGGTATAACCATGGTGGTGAAATACCGGTCTTCTTTTAGGACGCTCTTGGCCCATCTGACACGGAACATCGGGACCTTCTCTCTAGCATAGCTTAGCTCCCAGATCTCCTCGATCCTTCCGTAGTATCTTTCCTTGTTGTTACCGGTGTAGGATTCCGTCGTTACCCCGGAGTTCTGATAATCGCTCTTCATGTCCTTTTCCTCGGTGTAGAATGTGTAGCCATTGATATCGTACGCCTCATAGGTCATCAGGTTGTGCTCGACACCCTGTGACAAGGCGAATATGAGTTTTTCTTCCGTGGAAGAGTCCTCATGTAAAGGGTACGACAGAAGCTTGTCCTTGAACCAACGCGTGAAACATGAGTTGTGCTCTTTGATTATATCTCCGTCCATCCTCTGTTGGCCTCGGTCATTGTACGTCTTCTCAATAAAGGTTTTGTGCTCTACCACCCAAGGATCGACCACATCTATGTGTTGTAGCGCGACTAGGTTTGCTCTTTCAAAGTCGGCGAGTCGAGCCTTGAAGTCGACATGCATTTTGCAGCGTCCCTCGCGGTGACCCATCTAGCGAGCATGTCGAGGTGCCTGTTGTCGGGCAGACCAACGGGGTTCTCGATGCCTAGATAATTCGTGCAAATGGAGATGCACTCTTCGGTCAGAAAGACCTTGGCTATGCTTCCATCTGGACGTGCCCTGTTGCGAACATATGCTTTGATGACACCATTCATCCTTTCGAACGACATCATGCTGTGCAGGAACGTTGGCCCAAATTGTATGATATCCTCCACGATATGGACCAGCAGATGCACCATAACGTTGAAGAATGCGGGCGGGAAGTACATCTCAAGCTCGCATAGTATCACCACGATCTCTTCCTGTAGCATTCTGAGTTGCCTCACGCCAACCGACTTTCGAGAGATGATGTCGAAAAAGTTGCATAGGCGAAACAGCGTTTCATGGACATGCGCTTCCATGATCCCACGGATTGCAACTGGAAGTATCTATGTCATCAGCATGTGATAGTCGTGAGACTTCATCCTGCTGAACTTCTGCTTCGCTGAGTCTAGGTATCTGCTTATCTTCCCCGCATAACCGTAAGGAAGTTTTACTCCTACGAGGCAGGTGAAAAACTACTCGGTCTCCTCCTGACTTAGAGTGAAGCACGCGGGAGGGCAGTTATATTTGATCTTCTTGGCCTTTTTGCCTTTGCGACGACTTTCCATGTCCTTCACCTCATCATCATCATCATCAGGGAGTTTTGCGTGAAGCTCCTCCCTGATGCCCATTGATTGCAAGTCTGCCCTTGCTTTCGGCCCATCTTTGGTCTTCTATGGCATGTTGAGCAGGGTACCAAGCAGACTCTCACACACGTTCTTCGTGATATGCATGACATCAAGGCTGTGAGGCACACAGAGGATCTTCCAGTATGGTAAGTCCCAGAAAACAAACCTCGTTTTCCATACCTTCAGCAGCGGCTCTGGCGCCTTTCGCTTCTTTCCCGACGGTGGGCACTCTTTCCAATTTTTCAACAACTCGTCTATTTCCTCGCCGCTCCTCGCACGCGGGCGTCTTCAGGGTTCGATTTCACCATCGATCAGATCCTTGCGTTTTATCCATGAGTCATCATCGCGAAGCCACCTTTGATGTCCCATGAACACGGTTTTTGAAGACCCGGGATCTCTATCTAGCTGGCGATACGTTGTCTCATCCATGCACCTGACGCGTGCACAAAATCCATGGACCACCTACCCCGCGACATATCCGTAACCGAGATAGTCATGCACTATCATGAGCAGTGCGGCTCTCATAGGGAAATATTCTTTTGCTGCGGCGTCCCATGTATTGGCTGGCGTTTTCCATAGCGTGTCTAGCTCCTCGTTCAGCAGCCCCAAATACAGATTGATGTCGTTCCCTGGTTGTTTCGGCCCTTCAATTAGCATACTCATTTGAATGTACTTCCTCTTCATGCACAACCAGGGGGGAAGGTTGTACATCCATACAAACACAGGCCAGATGCTATGTGTGCTTCTCTGGCTACCAAACGGATTGACTCCATCGGTGCTCGCGCCCAACACGATGTTCCTTGGATCGTCCCCAAATTCTGGGTGTTCGAAGTTCAACGCTTGCCACTGGCTGCATCCTTAGGGTGACTCAGCATCTTGTCTTTTTTATTTATCTCCAGATCATTTCCATCATCTTCTTGCTTCTTCTCCTCCCTATCCGTGTGCCAATGCAGGAGCTTTGCTAGCTTAGGGTCCGCGAAATACTGCTGCAGATGAGGAGTGATTGGAAAGTACTACACCACTTTTCGAGGAGCTTTCTTCCTCTTCTTGTATCGAGTGACGCCGCACACTGGACATACGGTAGACTCCGCGTGCTCGTCCCGATAAATGATGCAATCGTTCATGCACACATGGTATTTCACGTGCGGTAAATCCAGAGGACACACGATTTTCTTTGCCTCCTCGAAACTGGTCAGGCACTTGTTCCCCTTGGGAAGATGTTCGTGCCAGAATGACATGTTCTCGTCGAAGCATGCATCGGTCATTTTGTGTTTTACCTTCATCTCTAGATCCATGAGCGTTACTTTCAAGCGGGTATCCTCGGGCCTGCATCCTTCATACAATGGAATAACCGTGTCTATCTCCAGTTGATCCATCTTGGCTTTCTCTCGGGCGGCAGCTCTTGCGTTACCTGTCTGCTTGAGAAGCAGCTCTTGAATATGAGGGTCCTGCACCGAGCCCATCGATGGTCCATCATTGTCTGCTCTGGCATCTTCATCTTCATGATCATGACCTTCGTCTTGATCTTCCTCATCATCATGTCCGGCATCTTCTACATGATGACTGTGTCTTAAATCTACTTCGTGATCATGTCTTGGAGATTTTTCATCTTCTCGCCCGCCCTCGCCGCGGTTGTCTTGCTGCCCTTCCTTATTTCTTGCCCGCCCCCCATGGACGACTTCATAATCATCTTCATCACCTTGCCACCAATAGCCATCCATGAAACCACACAAGAGCAGGTGGTCCCGCACCTGTCCGGAATCCGGGTCCATAAGGATCTTCAGCTTGCATCTTCGACACGGACATCTTATCTCCGTCTCATTCTTTTGAAGCATCTTGGCCTTTGCGGAGCTCAAAGACCTATTCACGATGCCTTCAGTCATCGTGCGGACCATGGTCTCCTGCGGGGTAGAGCAAAACGATATTTTAGAACCAAAAAAAATTGGCATGACTTTGACTAAAAATAGGACCAAAAAGAATGCATAGTGCCAATTTCTCGCCGAAATGGAAATGAATCAACATTCCTGCAAAATATTAGCAACTATCACATTTCAAATACCGGTACCTGCAAACACAAACATATGCGACACCACAAACATATGTAGATCTAGGCCATAAAAAGTGTGTATGTTGTTGGAGGGAGAAAAAAGTAGATCTAGAACATAAAGAAAGCTTTCCCCTTACTTACCTATCAAAAAAAGGAAATTTAACCAATTAATTTGGGTGAATCTATGGTGCAAATGAGGTGAGGAGGAGGAGGCAGCCGAGACCAAGCTTGGTAGAGGTGGAGAGAATGAAGTGGGGAAAGTGAGTGTGGTAGGTGGCTGCCAAAAATATCTAGCTGCTCTTAGGTTACCAATGGCGCACCTCCTAAGAATGCGCCATTGGTAACCAGGGTTACTAATGGCGCACCTGGTGTGTGGTGCGCCATTACTAGTTAAAACTAGTAATGGCGCACTATCCCCTGGCGCACCACTGGTAAGTCTGGGGAGGGGTGTGGGGCCAGGACAAAACTAGTAATGGCGCACCACGTACCAGGTGCGCCATTAGTAATATGGCCATTAATGGCGCACCTATATCTGGTGCGCCACTGCTATATAGCAGTGGCGCACCACATACATGGTGCGCCATTAATGTCCATATTAGCTATAGCCATTTTTCTAGTAGTGAATGGTCAAAGGATATGTTGAAAGGTTTCATGCTTCCTTGTCTTCAGGCACCATATTGTAGAGACTTGGTGATGTAGAGATTGCTCAAGATGTGAGTGATTTTCAATCTCATAGATTTTGATTCATCCAAGTACCTACAAGGGTTACATAGCATGCAAGGGTGCAAATATATCCAAGACATACGATCATCATCATAAGAAAAAAAATCAAGGATTAGTCAAAGGCTCATGCCTTGAATGTATCCAAATGGAGTTTCTACTCCAAGCTTGAAGCATCAATGATGTTCAATTCACCTCTCAAATGGCAAAATACTTTCTCATCAAGCGGTTTGGTGAATATATCCGCCAATTGCTTATCGGTACGAACATGCTTAAGATCAATGTCCCCTTTAGCAACATGATCTCGAATGAAATGATGACGAACTTCAATGTGCTTAGTTCGAGAATGTTGCACGGAACTATGAGCAATCTTAATAGCACTTTCACTACCACAAAGCAAGGGAACATGTTTCACATAGATCCCATAATCTTTAAGAATTTTGGTCATCCAAAGTAATTGAGCACAACATGAACTGGCGACAATGTATTCTGCTTCGGCGGTGGATAAGGATACCGAGTTTTGTTTCTTGGAGGACCAAGACACAAGAGATCTACCAAGAAATTGACAAGTACCCGAAGTGGACTTTCTATCAACCTTGTCACCGGCATAGTCCGAATCGGAGTAGCCAACAAGATCAAAAGAAGACCTCTTAGGATACCAAATGCCAAAATTTGGTGTATGTAATAGGTATCTCACTATCCTTTTCATAGCCTTAAGATGACATTCTTTGGGGGCCGCTTGATATCGTGCACACATTCATACACTTAGCATGATATCGGGATGGGAGGCACATAGATATAATAATGAACCAATCATAGAGCGATAAACCTTTTGGTCAACTGGTTTGCCATCCTTGGTCAAGTCAAGATGTCCACTAGTAGGCATGTGGGTTTTCATACCTTTGCTTTCTTGCATGTTGAACTTCTTGAATAAGTCCTTGGTGTACTTTGTTTGAGAGACAAAGGTGCCTTCCTTAGTTTGCTTGATTTGCACACCAAGAAAGAACTTGAGTTCACTCATCATAGACATCTCAAACTTCTCCAACATTAGCTTCCCAAACTTTTCACTAAAATGAGGGTTAGTCGAACCAAATATGATATCATCAACATAAATTTGGCACACAAATAATTCACCATTAACCCTTTTAGTAAAAAGAGTAGAATCAATCTTTCCAATCTCAAAGGCCTTTTTCAATAAGGAACATGATCAACATTTGTACCATGCTCTAGGAGCTTGTTTAAGACCATAAAGAGCTTTGTGAAGTTTGTAAACATGATCGGGTTTCTTAGGATTAACAAAGCCATGAGATTATTTAACATAAACTTCCTCCTCAATTTCACCCTTTAGAAAAGCACTTTTAATGTCCATTTGGTATAAGGTGATATCATGATGATTGGCATAGGCAAGTAATATGCGGATGGACTCAAGTCTAGCAACAGGGGTATATGTCTCACCATAGTCCATATCTTCGACTTAAGTGTAGCCTTGGGCGACGAGACGTGCTTTGTTGCAAACTACTTGTCCATCTTCGACTTGCTTGTTGCGAAACACCAATTTGGTACCGATGATGTTGTGGTTGTTGTCGGGCTTCTCGACCAATGTCCACACTTGGTTTCTCTCAAAGTTGTGTAGCTCTTCGTGCATGGCATTTATCCAATATGGATCTTCCAATGCTTCTTCAACCTTCATAGGTTCAATGCTAGAGATGAACGACTAATGTTCACAAAATTAGCCAAATGAGTTTTAGAGCGAGTGATTCTCCCGGTTTGGATATCATTGAAGATTTGTTCGACGGGATGGTCTCTTGAGACTCTTGCTCGAACTCGTGGGAGCTTTTGTTTGGGTCGGGGTGCATCATCTTCATCATCATCCCGTTCTTCTTCTTGGCCTTCTTAGTTATTGACGTTCTCATTCTCTTGTCGAGGTGGAGAAGGAGGTTGATGAGGTTCATCTTGGTGTACTTCCTCGTTTTCTTCATCTTGGCGTGTTCCACTTGTGGATGCTTCCATGTCAACTCTTGGTTCACCCTATCATGAGGTAGAACCTTCCACTTGGACGGACGAGGTACTCTCCTTCACCTCCGTTGGACGAATCTTGCCAATAGACAAGTCTTGGATTGCTTCTGAAGGGTCTTTGTCTCCTACATCAACTGACAATTGCTCTCGGTGAGAAGCTCGTATGCCGTCTTGCCGAGTAGCTTGCGAAGATGCAATCGATTTGTTGCATGACAAGCTCTCTCAACCGTTTCCGCCCAAAAGTGTCTTGGCGTCTTGTACTCATCAAGCATCGTTCTCTCCATCTCAATAAGAGTCCGGTTCTTCCTCTCAACAACTCCATTTTATTGAGGTGTGTATGTAGCCGAGAACTCGTGTGAATCCCTTCTTCGTCAAGAAAGGTATCCACATTTGCGTTCTTGAACTCTGTACCATTGTCGTTTCGAACCTTCTTGATCTTCACTTCAAATTGATTTTGGGCCTTCCTAGCAAAGTTCTTGAAGATCTTTTGGACCTGTGATTTATCATCAAGAAAGAACACCCACGTAAATCTTGAAAAATCATCGACTGTGACTAGACCAAATGAGTTACCACTAAGACTTTTGTAGGCATTGGGACCAAAGAGATCCATATGAAGTAGCTCAAGTGGTCTTCTCATGGTCATGATGTTCTTCACGGGATGAGTTCCTCCAACTTGTTTTACGGCTTGACAAGCACTCCACAATCTATCCTTGTCAAATATAACATCTTTTACTCCAGGGATATGATCACCTTTAATAAGCTTATCAAGATTTCGCATGCCCACATGACATAATCTTCTATGCCACAACCAACCTTTAGAAGATTTAGCAATTAAGCAAGTTCTAGGTTGAGCCTTTTTAGTGAAATCAACAAAGTAAAGATAACCTCTACGTAAACCGGTAAGACCATATTGTGGTTATTTCTATGAAACACTTGGCAATCTACTTCAGTAAATAGGACATTGAAACCAAAGTCAGCAAGTCTAGATACGGAAAGTAGATTATATCCAAGAGATTCAACGAGCATAACATTTTGTGTGGACCAATCATGTGAGATGGCTGTCGGTGTCAAAACCGACGGATCTCGGGTAGGGGGTCCCAAACTGCGCGTCTAAGATCGATGGTAACAGGAGACAGGGGACACAATGTTTACCCAGGTTCGGGCCCTCTCTATGGAGGTAATACGCTACTTCCTGCTAGATTGATCTTGATGAATATATAGGGGTATTACAAGAGTTGATCTACCACGAGATCGTGATAGCTAAACCCTAAAAGTCTAGCCTTTGACTATGATTATTATCCGAGCTGTCTACGGACCTAGCCCTCCGGTTTATATAAACACCAAGGGGATCTAGGGTTACATAAGGTCGGTTACAGAGAAAGGAATCTTCATATTTGGTCGCCAAGCTTGCCTTCCATGCCAAGAAGAGTTCCATCCGGACACGGGCAGAGTCTTCGGTCTTTGTATCTTCACGGCCCATCAGTCCAGCCCATATCCAATAGGTCGGACGCCCGAGGACCCCTTAGTCCAGGACTCCCTCAGTAGCCCCTGAACCAGGCTTCAATGATGAGGTGTGCGGCATGCAGATTGTCTTCGGCATTGCAAGGCGGGTTCCCCTTTCCAAATACTCCAAGATAGTCTTCGGATGAAACGAACGTGTCCGGATCTACAACACAAGTACCACACACACATCTGTAGAGAATATAATATTTCATGAGTCCCATCTGCTGACAACCTTTTGCAAGATGACATCACATCTATCTGGTCATTATATCGAACCGTTTTTGTCTGTCGTTCCGCGTTTCGAGATGCGGTTTCCATTGGCACGTCTTGTCAAAGCAGAGATCATGCCCCCTTATCACGGGATTCTCATGAATACGGGCGTGGGTAATCCAACCATACCATTTGCACAACCCTTGGGAATAGGCGAGTTTTAGGGCGAGTGGGGAGGCGTTCGATATTCACTCCCTTTATAAGGAGATAAGGACTCCCTTTCTTCACCCACGCCTTCTCTCTTCCTCTGCCCTTCCATTCATGAACTCCAGCGCCCAAGTTCTCATCTTCCCCCACTCGAGCAAGCACTCAACCATGTCCAGATCCAGAGGTCAAGGCAAGTGGATGGCCTCCTCCGTCAAGGAGAAGGATATTACTGAGCTTCGGGCAGCCGGGTATTTGGTGAAGGAAATCGTCCATCGTCTTCCAGCCAAGGGGCAAGTCATCCCTACACCGAAGCCCAACGAGAGGGTGGTATTCATCCCTCATTTCATCTGCGGGCTAGGGTTTCCACTCCAGCCTTTCGTCCGCGGGCTGATGTTCTATTACGGGCTAGACTTCCATGATCTAGCCCCAAACTCTTTCCTCAACATCTCGGCGTTCATTGTCGTGCATGAGGCCTTCCTCCGCATCCAACCCCACTTCGAGCTATGGCTCAAGGTCTTCAACATGAAGCCAAAGGTGGTGGATGGCCAGCACGCGGAGTGCGGAGGTGCCATGGTGAGGAAGCGAACCAATGTCTCCTGGCCAAAAGGTACTTTCATGGAGACTATCAAGGAGTGGCAGAAACTATGGTTCTACATCATAGAACCCTGCGGTGCCACCTGGGCCACGGCTGCCGAATTCAACTCCGGAGCTCCAATGCGGCTCACCTCCTGGATTGAGAAGGGCCTGAATTGGTATTTGTCAGACGAGCTGATAGCGTTGCAAACGCGCATTCAAAGCATGGCAGATAAAAACATTAAGCTCGTCGACATAATCCAAGTGATGCTAGTTCGCCGGATTCTCCCATGCCAAAGCCGAAGCCGCCCTTTATGGGAATTCAATCCTAAGAAGCACCAAACTTTGGAAAGGCTCTTCGGAACCACTCACAAAGACGCCTGGAAGTTGCTCTTCAAAGGCAACGAGACACCGGCAGCCATAGAGTCGGACTGTGGGCATGACATTACCCACCCCGCCAACGAGGTAAGCCTTTAACGCATCCTCTACTTGCTTGTTTCAAGGAGGATATCTAAACTTTTATTATCATTGCTTCTTCTGGAATGGACGGATAGGGCGAAGCGGATTCGGTGTCTGGCTCCGCTACCCGAGGAACCAGCCATCCCACTGAGGGAGTCCTGGACTAAGGGGTCCTCGGGCATCCGACCTGTTATCCCGGGGCCGGACTGATGGGCTGTGAAGATATGAAGGCCGAAGACTGTACCTGTGTCCGGATTGGACTCTCCTTAGCGTGGAAGCCAAGCTTGGCAACCGATTATGAAGATCCCTTCTTATGTAACCGACTCTATGTAAACCCTAGATCTCCCCGGTGTCTATATAAACCGGAGGGGTTAGTCCGGAAAGGATATATTCATTACCATAGTCATATAGGCTAGGCTTCTAGGGTTTAGCCATCTCAATCTCGTGGTAGATCAACTCTTGTAACACTCATATTCATCAATATCAGTCAAGCAGGATGTAGGGTATTACCTCTGTAGAGAGGGCCTGAACCTGGGTAAACATTGTGTCCCATGTCTCCTGTTATCATCGATCCTAGACGCACAGTTCGGGACCCCCTACCCGAGATCCGCCGGTTTTGACACCGACATTGGTGCTTTCATTGAGAGTTCTACTGTGCTGTCGATGAAAGGCTCGATGGCTCGCCTCGTCCTTAAAGACAACATCACCTCCGAGCGAGCTCTGGCCCTGGGCCAAACCCTCCGGTTGGGCGGCTTCACTATGATCGCCCGCTCGGCCGTTGAGCCGACGATGATCTCTCGGGCCATCGAAAACCCCCTTCGCATCAACTCCGAGCACTCCAAGTAGATGGATCTGATAGAGTTTTTGTCTTTGAACGAACTCCTAGATCGCATGCCGCTTTGGGAATAGCCACAAATTACGATCGAATTGGGCCTAAAACCGATCAAGGAGAAATCGAGACCCTACCGGTCACGCACCAGATTGGAGAAGTCGTGGAGCAGGACGGCGAATCTTCGTCCATACCAAAGATGAACTATGATCAGACCGTAGATCAGGAAGAGTCGAATACCCACCCGCGAAAGGATGTGACCAGCCCTTCGAACATAGCATCAGACGGCGGTCCTACACAATCAGAAGATATTCCGGAACCCGGACTGTTAAGCCTGGAAGGTCGTAAGACTCCGGATAATCGGTCAGGTCGGGGTTCGGATTTAATTCCACCCACCCACCCGGATATAGATGCTCTCATGAGCATAAAACAACAGTCTCAGGAAACGCTCCACCACTTCTGGGCCAGATTCCTCCTTGTCAAGGACAAGATAAAAGATTGTCGTGACGAGGACGCAATATCAGCGTTCTGCAACAATTGCACAGACGAAGGAATCCTCAACGCCATCAATCGCCGTTGCATACTGAAATTCGCTGACTTAGCAACCATCATACAAAAGTACAACGCGATGGAGAGCACCTGGAAAACTCACGCAGCTCACTGGGAACCATTAGTCCCAACTCAACTCCCCATACAGGCGAAAATGGCACACCCTCGCGGCACCCCCAGTACAACACTCAAGAAACACAAAACCGCTATGCGGCACGACACCGTTCTGGTGGGATGGCTCGACGGCCCATGCAAAATACATACAACGCCAGATACCGTGGCAACCCACAGCCTTAGAGCATGTTGGATACTACGACAGGTAGCCAAGAGCGGCGAAGACATCCTTATCAAGGACGACCCAGAACGGCATCCCCCAGGGGACGATAACTCAAGAGTATTGACGATCTTTGAGACATTCGCTTCAAACAACAAGCGCAAAAGGGCACTTCGCGAGCTCGCCGAAGTCTGCCAAATCGCTGCGATAAACCTTTGGAATGACATGGCTATAACATTCAACGCCAGTGACGAACCAAAGTACAGAACAGTACGGGCGCCAGCCGCATTAGTCCTCAGTCCCATCGTGGACGGGTTTCGACTTACCAAGGTTCTCATGGACGGCAGCTGCGGACTAAACCTCATTTATGAGGACACACTCCATAAAATGGAAGTAGACAGGAGCCACATCATGCAAAGTAACACAACCTTCCGAGGAATTATTCCAAGTCGGGAGGCGCGGTGCACGGGCAAAATCACACTTGACGTAGTATTCGACACACCGGAGAACTATCAGTCCAAAGAAATAACTTTCCAAGCGGCCCCTTTCAGGAGTGGATATCACACCCTGTTGGGGCGGCATGCTTCTACACGCTTTCAGGACATACCCCATTACGTGTATATGAAGCTCAAAATGCCCAGACCAAACGGTATAATCACTCTTGTCAGTAATTCGGACATAGCACTCCGCGCTGAAAACAAAACCGCATCCCTGGCCCTAGAGGAGCTATCCGAAGCCCTCGCGGCCGAAGAATTAACCGCACTACACTCCACGGTGGACAGGGACGACGTGATCCTCGACAAATGCCCTAAATCCACATCCTTTAAACCAGCAGAAGAAATAGTCAAATTCCAGGCCCACCCAACGGACCCCAAGAAGACTGCATCTATCGGAGCTCAACTGAACCCTACAGTCGACACCACACTATGAGAATTCCTGCGCGAAAACTGGGACATATTCGGCTGGCACCCTTCAGATATGCTAGAGATCCCACGGGAGCTGGCCAAACATAGCCTCAATATAATAAAGGGGTTCAAGACGGTCAAGCAATCACTGCGATGCTTTTCCGAACCCAAGCGACAAGCCATGGGGGAGGAGCTGGCCAAACTCATCGAGGCCGGATTCATTAGAGAAATCAAACACCCGGACTGGCTGGCAAACCTGGTGATGGTACCAAAGAAGGACAAATCCAGGCGCCTGTGCATCGATTTCAAAGACCTCAACAAGGCTTTCCCTAAGGATCCCTTCCCCCTCCCCCACATTGATCAAATCATCGACTCCACCGCAGGACACGACTCACCGTGTTTCCTCGATGCATATTCCGGATACCATCAAATCAAAATGAAGGAGTCCGATCAAGCCGCAACAACATTTATCACCCTATATGGGCCATTCTACTTCAACACCATGCCCTTTGGGATCAAGAACTCCGCCACCACATACCAACACATGATTCAAACATGCCTGGAGAAACAGATCGGCAAAATAGTAGAAGCTTACGTCGATGACGTCGTCTTCAAAACCACGCACGTCGAAACACTAATAGACGATTTACGTCTTACATTTGACAACCTCCGGGCATATGACATTAAGCTCAACCCAGAAAAGCGTGTCTTCGGCGTCCCCGTGGGAAAACTGTTGGGCTTCATCGTTTCCAATAGAGGAATCGAAGCAAACCTGACCAAAATCCGAGCTTTGTCACAATTGGCTAAGCCAACAGACCTTAAACAAGTCCAAAAGCTCGCGGGCTGCGTAGCAGCTCTTAGCCGCTTTATCTCCAGATTGGGAGAAAAGGAACTGCCACTCTATCGCCTTCTATGATGAACCGACCACTTCGAGTGAACGGACGCGGCAACAGCCGGACTGGAGGAAATAAAAACCCTTCTTGCGGGCAATCCAATTCTGGCCGCACCAAATGCCGGCAAACCAATGTTACTATACATATCAGCAACACACCAGGTGGTGAGCGCCGTACTCGTTGTCGAACGAGAACAGGACGAACATAAATTCCTGCTTCAGAAGCCAGTATACTACGTATCTACTATCCTTACACCATGCAAATCCCGGTACCCTCATTATCAAAGAATAGCATATGCGGTCTTCATGGCATCACGAAAGCTCCATCACTACTTCCAGTAGTGTTCGATCACGGTGGCCTCCGAAGTACCACTCAATGGCATTATAAACAACCGCGATGCTATGGGCCGGATTGCCAAATGGGCCATTGAACTCCTCCCATTTGACATTACATATAAACCGCGTCGAGCTATCAAATCCCAAGTACTGGCCGACTTCGTCGCCGAATGGACAGAGGCCAAACTCCCTAAAGTGTACGGCACATACTCCAATTGGGTCATGTATTTCGACGACTCCAAAATGTTGGCAGGGTTAGGAGCGGGTGTCGTTTTAACGTCCACCACTACTAGGAAAAGGGCTATAGATGAAATTGACACTAATGGCGCACCAAAGAAGAGGTGCGCTACTACTATATACTAATGGCGGACCATGTGGTGATGCGCCATTAGTGTGGAAGACACTAATGGCGCACCAGGCACAAGGTGCGCCACAAGTAACAATTTTTTTTCATTTTTCCAAACATACTAATGGCGCATCCTGGCAAATTGCGCCATTAGTAGTTCTAACTAGTAATGGCGCACTAGCCATGGAGTGCGCCACTACTGTATTTTTTTGTTATTTTTTTTGCAAAACTACTAATGGCGCACAGTTGCAAAGTGCGCCATTAATAGTTTAAACTAGTAATGGCGCACTATGCCACGGTGCGCCATTAGTAT
>NC_041386.1:513389121-513394252 GCF_002162155.2 Triticum dicoccoides
TATTGCAAAACTACTAATGGTGCATGGCCAGGAGGTGCGCCATTAGTATGTTGGGTTACTAATGGCGCATGGCTGTGTGGTGTGCCATTAGTAACCTGGGACCAGCTAGATATTTTGGACAGCCACACCTACACGCTCACTTTCCCCACTTCATTCCCTCCACCTCGTTCTCCAAGCTTGTCGGCTGCCTCCTCCTCCTCACCTTATTTGCACCATAGATTCATCAAAATTAAATGGTGAAATTACCTTTTTTTTGATAGGTAAGTAAGGGGAAAGCTATCTTCATGTTGTAGATCTACTTTTTTTCTCCCTAGCTCGCTCCAACAACGTGCACATGCACTTTTTGTGGCCTAGCTAGATCTATGTATGTTTGTGGTGTTGCATATGTTTGTGGTGTTGCATATATGTTTGTGTTTGCAGGTACCGGTATTTGAAATGCGATAGTTGCCAATATTTTGCCGGAATGTTGATTCATTTCTGTTTCGTCAAGAATTTTGGCACTATGCATTCTTTTTGGTCCTATTTTTAGGGAAAGTCATGCCAAATTTTTTCTTGGTTCTAAAATATCATTTTGCTCTACCCCGCAGGCGACCATGGTCCGCACGATGACCGAAGGCATCGTGAATAGGTTTTTGAGCTCCACGAAGGCCGAGATGCTTCAAAAGAACGATAGGAGATAAGATGTCCGTGTCGAAGATGCAAGCTGAAGAGCCTTATTGCGGACCCGGATTCCAGGAAGGTGCAGGACCACCTGCTCTTGCGTGGTTTCATGGATGGCTATCGGTGGCAAGGCGATGAAGATGACTATGAAGTCGTCCATGGGGGCCGGGCAAGAAATGAGGAAGGGCAGCAAGACAACCATCGCGGCTCGGGCGGGCGAGAAGACGAAGAATCTCCAGGACATGATCACAACGGTGATGCTGTACACAGTCATCATGTAGAAGATGCCTGACATGATGATGAGGAAGATGCCGGAGCAGACGAAGGGCATGATCATGAAGATGAAGATGCCGGCGGAGCAAACGATGATGGACCATCGATGGGCTGGGTGCAGGACCCTCATATTCAAGAGCTGCTTCTCAAGCAGACGGATAACGTAAGAGCTGCCGCCCGGGAGAAAGCCAAGCTGGATCAACTAGAGATAGACACGGTTACTCCATTGTATGAAGGATGCAGACCCGAGGATACCCGCCTGAAAGTAACGCTCATGGCTCTGGAGATGAAGGTAAAACACAAAATGACAGATGCATGCTTCGACGAGAACATGTCATTCTGGCACGAACATCTTCCCAAGGGGAACAAGTGCCTGACCAGTTTCGAGGAGACGAAGAAAGTCGTGTGTCCTCTGGATTTACCGCATGTGAAATACCATGTGTGCATGAACAATTGCATCATTTATCAGGACGAGCACGCGGAGTCTACCATATGTCCAGTGTGCTGCGTCACTCAATACAAGAAGAGGAAGAAAGCTCCTCAAAAGTGGTGTGGTACTTTCCGATCACTCCTCGTCTGCAGCGGTATTTCGCGGACCCTAAGGTAGCAAAGCTCCTGCGTTGGCACGCGGATAGGGAGGAGAAGAAGCGAGAAGATGACACAAATGACCCGGAGATAAATAAAAAAGACAAGATGCTGAGTCACCCTAAGGATGGGAGCCAGTGGCAAGCGTTGAACTTCGAACACCCAGAATTTGGGAAGGATCCAAGGAACATCGTGCTGGGCGCAAGCATCGATGGAGTCAATCCATTTGGCAGCCAGAGAAGCACACATAGCACCTGGCCTGTGTTTGTGTGGATGTACAACCTTCCCCCCTGGTTGTGCATGAAGAGGAAGTACATTCACATGAGTATGCTAATTGAAGGGCTGAAACAACCAGGGGACGACATCAATCTGTATCTGGGGCTGCTGAAAGAGGAGCTAGACACGCTGTGGAAAATGCCAGCCAATACGCGGGACGCTGCAGAGAAAGAATATTTCCCTATGAGAGCCGCACTGCTCACGACGGTGCACGACTATCTCGGTTACGAATATGTCGCGGGGCAGGTGGTCCACGGATTTTCTGGATGCGTCAGGTGCATGGATGACACAACGTATCGCCAGCTAGATAGAGATCCCGGGTTTTCGAAAACCGTGTTCATGGGACATTGAAGGTGGCTTCGCGATGATGACCCGTGGAGGAAACGCAAGGATCTGTTCGATGGTGAAACCGAACCCCGAAGATGCCCACGTACGAGGAGCGGCGAGGAAATAGATGAGCTATTGAAAAATTGGAAAGATTGCCCACTACCGGGAAAGAAGCAAAAGGCGCCAGAGCCGGGAAAGAAGCGAAAGGCGCCAAAGCCGCTGCTGAAGGTATGGAAAACGAGGTCTATTTTCTGGGACTTACCGTACTGGAAGATCCACCGTGTGCCTCACAGCCTTGATGCCATGCATATCACGAAGAACGTGTGCGAGATTCTGCTTGGTATCCTGCTCAACATGCCAGAGAGGACCAAAGATGGGCCGAAAGCAAGCGCAGACTTGAAATCAATGGGCATCAGGTAGGAGCTTCACGCTAATGATGATGATGAGGCGAAGCAGGACACAGAAAGTCGTCGCAAAGGCAAAAAGGCCAAGAAGACGGGAAATGACTACCCTCCCGCGTGCTTCACTCTAAGTCAGGAGGAGATCGAGCAGTTTTTCACCTGCCTCGTAGGAGTAAAACTTCCTTACGGTTACGCGGGGAAGATAAGCAGATACCTAGACCCAGCGAAGCAGATGTTTAGCGGGATGAAGTCTCACGACTGTCACGTGCTGATGACGCAGATACTTCCAGTTGCAATCCGTGGGATCATGGACGCGCACGTCCGTGAAATGCTATTGGGCCTATGCAACTTTTTCGACGTCATCTCTCGGAATTCGGTTTGCGTGAGGCAACTTAGAAGGCTACAGGAAGAGATCGTGGTGATACTATGCGAGCTTGAGATGTACTTCCCGCCTGCATTCTTCGACGTTATGGTGCATCTGCTGGTCCATATCGTGGAGGATATCATCCAACTCGGGCCGACGTTCCTGCACAGCATGATGCCGTTCGAAAGGATGAATGGTGTCATCAAAGGATACGTTCGCAACATGTCATGTCCAGAGGGAAGCATAGCCAGGGGCTTTCTGAACGAAGAGTGCATCTCCTACTGCATGAATTATCTAGGCATCGAGAACCCCGTTGGTCTGCCCGTCAACAGGCACCTCGGCAGGCTCGCTGGATGGGGTCACCGTGAGGGTCGCCATGAAATGCGTGTCGACTTCGAGGGTCGACTCGCCGACTTTGAAAGAGCAAACCTAGTCGCGCTACAACACATAGACGTGGTCGATCCTTGGGTGGTAGAGCACAAAACCTTTATTGAGAAGACGCACAATGACCGAGGCCAACAGAGGACAGACGGAGATATAATCAAAGAGCACAACTCATGTTTCACGCGTTGGTTCTTGCAGAAGCTTCTGTCGTACCCTTTACATGAGGATTCTTCCGCGGAAGAACAACTCATATTCGCCTTGTCACAGCGCGCCGAGCACAACCTGATGACCTATGAGGCGTACGATATCAACGGCTACACATTCTACACCGAGGACAAGGACATGAAGGGCGATGGTTATCAGAACTCCAGGGTAACGATGGAATCCTATACCGGTAACAACAAGGACAGATACTACGGAAGGATCAAGGAGATCTGGGAGCTGAGCTACGCTGGAGAGAAGGTCCCGATGTTCCGTGTCAGATGGGCCAAGAGCGTCCTAAAAGAAGACCGGTATTTCACCACCATGTTTATACCCGAAGCCAAATCCAAGACTGCGGGTGCAAACGTCACCGTGAAAAATGAGCCATGGGTACTGGCTTCCCAAGTGGACCAATGCTTCTTCATTACCAACCCGTCAAAGCCCAGTCGTGTTGTCGTGAGGAGAGGCAAAAGGAAGATCATCGGAATGGATGGAGTAGCCAATGAGCAAGACTTCGACAATTACGGCGACCCGAAGATCGAATATGACGACGATGATGAAGTAGCAGCATACACCACAAGAAGAAGCAGGACCACCCTACCTAAAGGACGTCCGTTCCACAGAAGAACTCCATTTGCGAAAAAGAAGGGCAAGAAGATTGTGAACAGATAGCTAGCTAAGATCGATTGTATTTAAATCGTAGTCTTCATTTCTCGGGCACTTTTTGATATCATGAATATTTTTAAATTTCATGGGGACTTTTTGAATTCATGAATATTTTTTAAAATTTGATGATATTTTTTCATATTCAATATGAATTTTTTTTGAATATTCATGAGGACACTCGATCTCGATCCCCCTCCCTCTCGATAGCTATCGCCCTTGCCAGATCCCCCTCGCCGCCGAGCACCCCCCGCACCCCCCTCGCTCCACCGCCGCCACCGACCCCCGCACCCTCCCCCGCTCCACCGCCGCCGCCGACCCATCGCAACCTCCCCCGCTCCACCACCGCCGCCGACCCTCCGCACCCTCCCGCGGCCCGCTCCACCGCCGCCGCCGACACCCAGCACCCTCCCCCACTTTTTGATTATATTTTTAAATAACAAATTTGATGATATTTTCAAATAACAAATTTGATGATATTTTCAAATAACAAATTTGTTGATATTTTCAAATAACAAATTTGATGATATTTTCAATTAAAAATAAAAAACAAATTTGATGATATTTTAAATTTTTTTTGATGATATTTGATGATATCTTCTGTTCTAGTCCTCATGAAAATAACAAATTTGATAAAAATACAAATTATTAGATGCAACAAGAAATAATGAAAAAAAGAAGTTACTAATGGCGCACCAGAGGAGGGTGCGCCATTGCTTTCTGAAAAAAAGTTACTAATGGCACACAAGAGGAGGGTGCACCATTGCTATCAGAAAAAAAACTACTAATGGCACACCAGAGGAGGGTGCGCCATTACTAACATTCCCCCTCTAGCTGGATACCCCTTCGCCCGGTCCCCCTTCCCTCTCCCTCGCCAGATCCCCCTTCCCTCCCCCGCCACACCCGCTCCGACGACCCCTGGCCCGCTCCGACGACCCCCGCGCCCGCTCCACACCCGCTCCGGCTCCCCCGCGCCCGTTCCAACGACCCCCGCGCC
>NC_041386.1:513394476-513413988 GCF_002162155.2 Triticum dicoccoides
CTAGCACCTCCCCACTTCCCCTCCCCTCGCGCTGCTTCACCCGACTAGGTCGTCCCCGTCACCGCATCGTCCCCGCGACCACCGTCGTCCCCGCACCCCACCAAGGAGTCCAGGAGCTCTGCAGTGTTCTTCTACATCATCTACAGCCAGCCGTTCGAGCTCGATGACTCTGCATCGTGCGGATCGAGGTCTTCTTCCACCTCCGGCCACCGCGGCCTCACCGTCGATCCGCGTCACCTCGTCAACCTCGGCCCCGCACGAGCTCGCCATCATCTTCCTCTCGGTGAGCTGCACCGGTTCCCCTCCCCCCCTTCGATTTCGTCTTCCCCTCTGTCAGTGTAGCAAGCTGTTATCCAACTCACCACAGGGCCGGCCTTGTTTGTTTAGGAGCAGATTTATACTTCTTCTGGAAAAGAAACCTGAACAAAAATGATCTATGCTTAATAGCAAAATTATATATGGCAGTTGGTTAAAACTCAATTTCGTGAGACATTCCAGGAGATTTGTTTGCTTTTGTGTGAAACATACTAGTATGTAACTATGTGCTCATGTTAATTGCTTAGTTTATGAAAGGGTAATTATGTAACAAAGTAATTGTGGCACACATAGGTAAACAGGAAATAGCATCACACTTGAGCTAGTAAAATTTGAGAAAACTCCTAGGACATCAATGATACAGAACCACAACTACAGCAAGCAAAGACATATCTGGTGCCTCATAACAGCTAGCAATTCATATCTGTCTTTATTATTCTGCAAATTCAGTTTATACATTCCTTTGTTTCCAGACAAATGATTTGAAGCGATGATGATCCCAATGGCATATTATTAGTGGCTATTTGGCTATCAGAAAAGCAAGAGACACTAAGAATGATCTGCATATTGTTTGCTGAGTTTTGGAGAACATACTGTATTGACTCTAAGAAATAATTCTGGAAACATCACTCAGTTTTTTCATGGCCTGGCAAGCATGTAGGAGTTCTCACTTGTTTTAAAAAAACCGCATATAGCTCTCACTTAATCCAGTAGCTCCATGGAACTGTTAGGCATTTGTTCGTTATTGGTTGCAATTTTTTGGTCTGTGAGTGGACATAACAGTACACTGCGCTGTCCATGTAGTGAGATGAAGATGTTTGGTCAGAGAACAAGGCTATAGTGATCAATGCACATGACACATGTATCATGTATCAGTAGAGTAATTTGTAAAGTCACACCAACTGCTTCACTAATTGAACACATGCTTTGCTTGTGTGTTCCTGCTGCTTGACTAATTGAACACCTGCTGTTGCTACTGTGGGACAATGTTCCTTCTTTTCTTCCTGATGTTGCTATTTGCATTGAAGTACTCACATGTGTTCTAGACGAGCTGCTGCTAGTTAGTTCCCCTTGGACTACATTCTAGATTGCATAGCATAACTCCAGAATTTTGTCATTGCACACCTGCTGCTAGTTAGTTCTGTAGATACTTAAAACACATATCACTTATCAGGTTTCGTACGGTATATTAAATCCTTTTGAAATTATCAAAGTGGGATGTACTATGTTGGACAAAATTTTATGTTTGGACTTGGGTGAATGTAACCAGACTTATACTCTCAGATTTTTTCATAGTTGATGGTGTGAGGACTTATAATGTGATAAAGTATATATGGTGTGAGGACTTATAATTTTTGTTGGGTGACCTATTAGATCTGGAATGGAAGCTCACATAAGTTGAGCTGATTTTTGTCGATATGCAAGCAGAGGACCATATGGTCTGTGGCCTTTTCATCCATATGAAAGTAGAGGCACATTGTGGTGCTAGTTTGCTGGGTTTTGTCTCCGACCATTGTGTCGTGATGAATTTGCAGGTACCCCGAGAGGCCCTTGAGTTTACCGGAATGTCGATTTTCAACAAAGGTCATGCTGAAATTTTCCGTGAATTTTAGCATGACTTTGCTAAAAATAGGACATATGGGATACTTGCGACTAATGCATGGGCCGGGGTATCTTAGTACTTAGTTAAGTAGGATCAACTGCCCCGCCATTCTTGCTGCATTAAACCATAGGTGGCAATAGAGCC
Organism: Triticum dicoccoides; assembly: GCF_002162155.2. Lineage (NCBI taxonomy): Eukaryota > Viridiplantae > Streptophyta > Magnoliopsida > Poales > Poaceae > Triticum > Triticum dicoccoides. The sequence goes on from NC_041386.1 coordinate 513,396,539, forward strand.
AAGTGATTAGGCCCAACTTAGAATTCTCCTTAGCATCAATATACCCTAGATGATAAACCCACCATAGGTGGCAATAGAGCCAAGTGATTAGTGCCAAGTGATTAGGCCTAACCTGGGGTGCCTCGGCATCGATAAACCCTAAATGATGAAAACTTAACTTGGCTTCTATAGGGTGCCTCGGTGTCGATGAGAACCTAAATGATGTACGCTTAGGCTTTTAGGGTGCCTCGGTGTCGACAAACCCTAAATGATCAAAGCTTGGCTTTTAGGATGCCTCGGTGTCGACAAACCCTAAATGATGAGACCATGATCTTGTTCCTTGACAATAACCAACTTTTTAACCAAACTTTTTTCCTATTTAGAGCGAAACATGGCCCACAACGATGAGGCCGGCGGTTTGGGCGGCAAGCAATTCTGGGAGCTGTCCTAGGAGTTGGAGGAAGAACCTTACCGCTATGAGAATGCCGCGGAAGACACTGATCCGGACTACACAACCCCTAGTGGCATCGGGGATGACACCACTGACGATGGCGCCGCGGATGCCACCACTGATGATGGCGGAGCACGCACATATGGCAGCCAACCGAAGAGGCAACGGAAGGACCGACGCCCAAACGTGCTCGGCACCGTCAGGGAGGAATTTACTGAACTAAACTCCGATGGGCATCCGACGGCGCCCAAACACATAGTCAAGGGGTACTCGGTTCAGCTCGGGTGCATTCTCCGGAGCATTGCCTCGATCAACACCGAGAACCTAAGGCATAAGGACCGAGGGAATTTGCGCAACCTCCTCTTCACGAAGCTGCACGAACGATACAAGTTCCCCGCTGAGTTTGCAAACACACGCCTCTCGGGGAATAAAGGGAACGGTGCCGCCCTCACGAGGATGAGCACGGCCCTGTCTACTTGGAAAAGCACGGTGAAGGCAATGATTGACAAAGGTGATAGTTATGAGAAGATCAAGGCGAAATATCCTTTGATTAGCGAAGATGACTACAAGGAGTTCAAGATCAAGTGCAAGAGCCCCGCAACCTCCGAATCAAGTCAGTGGGGGAAAGAAATGCGGCAGTTGAACTTAGGGGTCCACCAACTCGGTCCCGGCGGTTATAGAGTGGCAAACCCTATATGGGACAAGGAGGACGCGGAGCATGCCGAGCAAGGCCTACTGCCCCGCTTCGAGAAATACCGTGACAAGTAGACCAGGAACTTTCTCAGGGCCCGGTACAAGGAGGACCCGGTAACAAAGGAGCTTACCACGGATCCGAAGACCAAGGCGCTTGAGCTTGTTCTGGTAAGGAATACACCCCCACGTAATTAGCTCCATATGGTTGCATTCTAATTAATCCCCAATATTTCTAAATGGTTCACGTTCCTTCCGCAGGACAAAGAAAGCAGTAGCGCGGGGTCATCTCAGAGCTCCCATTTCGACACCCCTTTGAATAGAGCGTTGAACGTAATGAAAAACAAGGATAAGCTCACTAAGCCGACGTCAGCTAGTCATGTGGCCGGCAATGGCTTTTCCACAAAATGGTCGTCATATATACTGATGGTGGGCGAAAGGAGAAAAAGACCAGCTCGGAAAGCCAGTCGCGCGAGGTTGAAGCACTCAAGGCGCAAGTGGCGCGGATTTCGGAGATGGTCCAAGAGCAAGTGCAACAACAACTGGGATCGACACTCACCGGCATTATGCCTACCTTGATTCATGGGATAACGACATGGATTGCGGTTGGCCAACAGGGGCCGCCCACGATTCCCAGCTTTACGGCCAGCAACTCGCACAACGCGCAAGCGGCGCCATTGGTGTCTCCAGCGGCGGCGGTATTGGTGTCTACGGCGTCTGCGCCATTGGTGTCTCCGGTGGCGGCGGTATTGGTGTCTCCGACGCCAGCATTGGAGCTTAATGCTCCCGGGTGTACGCCGGTCGGCACCTCGCCAACAAGCGGCCCTTCCGTCAGTTGCACGCCTGCCGTTGGCGGTGCCTCAACATTAGCTGAGCTCGATGCCATCATCACGGTAACTAATTAAGCCTCTCGGCCGAGGACTTCATCTCCTTGCCTTTGACTGGGCATCCCTGACGCCCTACATGTTTTCGCAGGGCGCCGCCGACATTCCGTGCACTCTCCTGCACTTCGTGAACGACGAGTTGGTCGATATCGCCAAGGGCAAAATCGTTCAACCGGGCAACCCCGTGTTCCACGGTAAACCGATGCCACCCACCGTGTATAGGGTGCAACTGGTCCGGGTGCTGCCAGGCTGCGACGAGTTGTTACCTCCGATTCAACCCGCCGGGGCCGACGAAGATGATCTGATGACCCTTAGCACCTGCCTAAGCTGGCCCCTGCTTTGGCCAAAGAGCCAGATTCATTTGGGGGTGTGGGACACCACCCCAAAGACAACACCGCCAGTCGTGCCGGCGCCAAGCCATGGCAAGACCGCTGCAACGCTACCGGACATGCCGGACATCCCTATGGCACAGGATCTGGACGACGACGACAATGACGACGGCCGTACATTTAGCAACATCGATAAGTACTTTGCCGAACATGGGTACGATGATGAATTCTGCGGGCCTCTTTCTCAAGAACCCAACCAAGACGACCGCGGTCTAGCTGGTACGACGGAGAAACCCAGTTGAAACAGGCGTCGTCTGGCATTCAGTTCTCAGGAGACGCCTCCAGCTGCCGACTTCACCGAGCCTCAGATAGCCGAGGTGCCAAATATTATTAGCCCCAACACACTCAAGAAGGCGGTCTGTGAGCAGAACTCGGTCCCATTACAACAGAAGAAGAAGGGACGGAAAAGAAAGAGTAACAAGGGTGCGAGCTAGCCGGCACCGAGTACGATCCGTGCTCAGGACGGGCCATGTTCACCTAAGGATATCTCGAGGAGGGTGCATGTGGAGGGTAGGGCGATGCTACCGACAAATATGCTCAATGCTGCAACCGGTGCTATGCGGAGTCTGCATGACATTGTTCTTTCTTTGGAGAAGCGGCGTCTCAGAGAGAATGATGTGGCATACCCGGTTTTCGTGGCCAAGGTGCCAGAGGGCAAGGGCTTTGTGGATGGCGCCATCGGGGGTACGATCGTCCTGCGGTTTGATGACATCTTTGCTATGTTTAACCTTCATCCGCTGCACTACACCTTCGTTCAGCTGTTTTCGCTGAGTATGGAGATGCGTATCATTAGAGACAAGACCCCGGACATCGTGATAGTCGACCCCTTCTACAGGCGTGCCAAGCTCTTGGGCAGCGCTGGGGACCGCCAAGTCGTGAGTTCACACCTCGAAGGCGTCATTCTGGCAAACCCAGATAAGGATAACTTCCTCGTGGCTTACTTTCCTGAGTAAGTCATCCCTTAACCGCCCCGTAACATATGATTTCTTAGATTTCGATTGTTCTTTTTTTTCTAACATTTCGTGTTCTGTGGAGTGACACACATTGCACACTCATCCTCTTAAGCCCGAAATATTCCATGGCCACGTATTTCGACCCGAACCGTGACTCCAAGATGGACTACACAAATATCAAGAAAGTTCTTGATGATGTTCTCCCCGGCTACGCCAAATCTGGAGGCACCTTCACCAGGCCAGTTCGTAGGTACGACAAGCACGTGTTTGCCCACAATACTAAGTTCTACTGCGTCAAGCAGCCGCCTGGCAGTCAGAAGGATGCCTACTACGCCCTCCATCACATGCGGGCAATCGTAAGGGACCATCATCACCTTCTGCTACCAGATAATCTCAAAGATTGGGCCATGAGCTTGTCGGCAATCCAGGACGCGGACATCAGACAAGATTCTTTCTCATCTAGTCAGAGTTTGTGGACATCATCCATCAAGATGTCCTTCATACCTCGGGGCAGTTCTACCCTAGATATCAACCGTCGAACAGGGAGATAGATGGAATGCTACAAATGCAGGCTGACAATGCCCGCGATTTCATGACTATCACGACAGACGGCGGCTTCATCCATGCTCCGGTCCCATGAGTCGAGTCGACAGTAGTGATGCTATGTGTAGTTCTGAAACATTGATTGGCTCATGTTGTAATTAAACTTTAATGAACTTGTATGTCTCTTTGGTTTGGACAGTCATTCAACTTAGATGTAATTGATGCTATTTATTAGTAGGACCATGAATCGTGCTATTAATGTCATGTCTTGCTTTTCTCTTCCGATCCTTTTATTGCATACTTATATATTGCTTATGTATGTATTGTCTGTTGTTTGGCTTGTGCATAGAGATGTCGTCGTATGTCGTGTACAAGGGTAAGGTTCCCAGAGTCTATGACGATTGGGAGGAGTGTTGGAGACAGGTTCACTGTTTCAGCGGTAACAGTTACAAAGGGTACACCACTAGGGCGGAGGCGGAATCTAGATACGCCCGCTATCTAGCGGGAGAGAGGAGGGAGCGTTGGAGGAACCGGATGAAGACCAGTTTCATCGCGATGATGCTCATCGTGATGAACGCACCTCTCTTCTATGTGATGGTAGTTTAGATGATCGATATCGACTTGTAATGTGAAGACAAACTCGATACTCGCGGTCTCGAGACTTGTAATGTTTTATCTTTGTTCGGTCTTTTGAATTCGGAGACTAATATGATGAATTGTATTCGATGAATCTGCTGTTGCTGTGTGCTGCTATCTATATTCTGTCAAATAATATATTTTGTAACCTGTGCAAAAATCAGAAAAGTAAAAAAGAATAAAACCTAATATTCATACTAATGGCGCATCACTACAGAGTGCGCCATTAGTATGCCAAAGTATACTAATGGCGCATCACACAACAGTGCGCCATTAGTATGCCGAAGTATACTAATGGCGCATCACACAACAGTGCGCCATTAGTATGCCAAAGCACATGGTTAAATATGGCCCCCTGGGAGGCATACTAATGGCGCATGGTGTTCTATACTAATGGCGCACTACGTGATGCACCATTAGTATACCAGATACTAATGGCGCACCAGTGGTGCGCCATTAGTAAGAAATACTAGTGGCGTGATACTAATGGCGCACCAGTAGTGCGCCATTAGTAGGCAAAATAGGTGCGCCATTAGTAAGCCTTTTCCTAGTAGTGTCCTACTGGAGACATTGTCCAGTACGTTCTCCAAATACTATACACAGACTCCAATAACACAGCTGAATACGAGGCCTTATTACATGGTCTCTGGATGGCTGTCTCCATGGGCATACAACGCCTAGAAGTACGCGGGGATTCCAACCTGGCAATATCTCAAATAAACGGAGATTTCTACGCTAAAAATCGGAAGATGGCAGCGTATCGTAACGCAGTCATAAAAATGTCGGCCCGGTTCGAGGGGCTCGAGTTCCATCATGTGGCCCGAGAAAGTAATCAAGCGGTGGATGTTCTTGCTCATATCGGCGCTAAGCGTGACCCCGTCCTACCTAACATTTTCCTGGAAAGGCTATTAAATCCATCCATGGTGTGGCAGGGGGAAAACGGCAATACTAGTCTGGAACCAAACATAATCCAAGATCCCGGAAACACCGACGTCGTCGAGGGCTCAGCCATCGAAATAACACCATCGGTGCTTCTCATCATGGCAATCATTGCCCCATGGACCGAACCCTTCTTGGCCTAACTCAACAGGAAAGAGCTTCCTGAGGACTAGAATGAGGCCCGCTGCATTGTCTGGCGTTCAAAGTCCTACAAGGTTCATGATGGAGAGCTCTATAAGAAAAGCGCCACCGGAGTCCTTCAACGATGTATATCCGAGGAAGAGGGGTGGCAGCTCTTGGCTGAAATTCATGCCGGGCTGGGCGGTCACCATGCCGCAGCTCAGGCCCTTGTTAGCAAGGCCTTCCATACAGGGTTTTATTGGCCGACGGCCCGAGTAGATGCATAGGACCTTGTCCAACGTTGCATCAGATGCCAACTCTTTGCCAATCAAAGCCATATGCCCCCCACCGCCTTGCAAAAAATCCCCATCACTTGGCCTTTTGCGGTCTGGGGACTCAATATGGTTGGACCCCTTAAAGGAGGAATCCATAAGAAAAAAATCTATTAGTTATGGTGGACAAATTCACTAAGTGGATAGAGGCTAAGCCGGTCAAAACGGCTGAGTCTGACCCGGTGATACACTTCATATCCGGTGTTGTGCACCATTATGGTGTCCCACACAACATCATCACTGACAATGGATCCAATTTCATAGCCGACGAAGTAAAAACCTGGTGTACTAATCTGGGTATTAAACTCGATTACGCCTCCGTCTACCACCCACAAACCAATGGTCAAGTCAAACGAGCCAATGGTCTTATTATGAGCGGCATCAAGCCCAGACTAGTGCAGTCCTTGAAAGAATCAGACAAGCACTGGGTTGAGGAGCTCGACTCCATACTCTGGGGGCTGCGGACCACGCCCAACCGCACTACCAGATACACACCTTTCTTCATGGTGTATGGTGCAAAGGCCGTATTGCCCTGCGATATTATTCACGACTCACCTCGAGTGTGCATGTACGAAGAGAGAGAAGCCGAGCTTGATCGGCAGGATGGCCTAGATGCCCTGGAGGAGGAACGCGATGTCGCAAAAGCCCGTTCAGCATTTTACCAAAAGCAGGCTCGAAGATATCAAAGCAGAGAAGTACGGACCAAGACTTACAACATTGGCGAACTCGTTCTACGCCTACCGAACAAGAAAAAGGACAAACTCAAGCCCAAATGGGAGGGTCCCTTCACAATTGACGAAGTTCTCACCGAAGGAGCATACCGTCTTCACGATGCATCAGAAAATCGCCTCGAGCCGAACCCCTGGAATGCGGCCAGACTCCGAAGATTCTATGCCTAGCGCTAAACCTCGTGTTTGCCTCCTCCTCCCGTGTAGTTTCCATTTTTTCTCTCTTTTTCGATTATTTTCTTCTTTCTTCCTTTAAAGCTTTGGTACAGCTAGACCGCACACCATCGACACATACAATTCTAAATATGTATGTTACTTGTACCTAGGGGCTTCTTTGACAGAAGTTCTTGTAACACCCACAATGCAGCTATATTTGTCAGATTTCGGGTCCCGGCGAACCCTTGAGGTTCGAACACTGGGGTGCGCGCGGAGATCTCTCCCCTACCGATCTACGTCCAATCTCCTCGCGTGATCTAAGCTGGAAACAACGAACAACACAAGGGACACAAGGTTTATACTGGTTCGGGCCACCGTTGTGGTGTAATACCCTACTCCAGTGTGTGGTGTGGTGGATTGCCTCAGGGGGCTGATGATGAACAGTGCAAAGGAAGAACAGCCTCGCGAGAGGTGTTCTTGAGCTGGTGCGATGAACTACTAGGGTGAGTTCAGTCACCTCCCTCTCTCTCTGCTAGGGTTCTACCAGATCTCTCGATGTCTTCTCCCTCTGCTAGGGTTCTACCAGATCTCTCGATGTCTTCTCCCCCCTTACTCTGTGGTGGCTAGCTTTATTTATAGAGGCCCTGGGCCTCTCCCCAAATAATGAGCGGGAAGGGTGCCAACAATTGGCCATTTTGAAGGGGAACATATAGTACAAGTTATCCTGACCAAAGGTGGTCTTCGGCTGCCAAAAGCACTGGTGATGATGCCGTCTTGGGCTCCATGGTGACCTCCGTCCTGCCGCTCTGCTGGTCTTGGTCTCGTTGCACCGGAATGGCAACCTTTGCCTGATGCCTCGGCCTGTGCTTGCCTCCTTTGCACCAAAGAGGAAACAAGGACACTACGCAGGCCGGCACCCGCCTGGCGCCCGCCTGGTCTCGATCGTCATGTCTTGCGTCACGGTTCCTTGCGAGGTATCCCCGCCTAGATCTCTCCACCTCCTCGCGAGCCTACCTGATGAGGCTGCCTCTGAGGAAGCTTCCTATCATCCGCCCCGCGAGGCTTGGCCCCTCGCGAGGGTCTTGAGCTTGAGCTGGTGAAGATGGGCCGCGCTGGGCCCCCACTCGAGCCACGCCGCAGGCCGCAGGCAGGCAAGTCTGGGGACCCCCATTCCCAGAACACCGACAATAGCCCCCGGGCCCAAGGCGCGCCCGGGCTTGGCCTAGCAGGGAAGCGAAAGGGCAAGCGTAAAGCGCCGCGGGCCCCAACAGCCTACGGCCTTGGGCGCTACGTGGCGATTGATTGGACGTGGGTGTCTGCGCTACCCATGACGCCTCGGCAACTGCCCATCTGACAAAAGAGGTGCCCGGTCCAGACTTACTTGCTTTGTTCTCCTTCGCCTCGCTCCAGATCCCCTTTCTCGCTCTCCTCCTTCTTGCTTCTGAAATCTTCCAGATCTGTCTCAATCCTTCTCATCTGGCACGCCATGGCGCCTCGCAAGTCCTCGACCGAGGCCTGGTACTTGCCGGCCCTGGATTCCCCGAACCTGTCGGAGAAGAACCTTGCCCTTACGCGCCTGATGACAGTGGCACAGGGCAGCAAGGGGGCGACTGTGCTCAAGGCCGGCTCCGACCAGCCTGAAGTCAAGGGGAGCACCTTCTTTACGCTCTTTGTGAGCGCCATTGTTGCCGGTTTGGTGCCTCCTTTCTCTGAGTTCTTCTTTGATGTTCTCCGCCAGTACAACTTGCAGGCTCTACATCTCCACCCCAACTCTGTTCTTCTCCTGGCAATTTTTGCTTACTAGTGTGAGGCTCATGTCGGGGTAAAGCCCTTGGTGGCCTTGTTGCGTCACTATTTTTCTCTCTGGGTTTCTGGTGTCCATGCCTCCACGTGTGCGAGCTTTATCGCGTACTCCAATTCCAATGCTATCTCGAAGCCTGGGAAGAGGATCGAAGGCTTCCGGAGCAAGTGGGTCATGGTGGATGTCGGGCGTCTCCACCCCCATCTGGTGCTGCCTACGGGGCAGCCCAAGGCCGTCGACACGTGGTCCCGCGCGGAGCTCGTTGACCCCCGTGCGAAGGCGATGCTGAAGAGGATGGACATGGACCTGAGGCCAAGCAACTTGGGGGCGGCGAAGCTGACCGGGGCCTCGCTCCCGAGGGAGTTCCTGGAGCACCGGGTGGCTCCACTCCAGGAGCACTCGCTCCCGTTGTGGAGGCTTGGGGAAGCGGGGGCCGCCTTGCGCCTGAGCTCGGAGGCCCTGACCGACGAGAATCTGGTCACGGCCCTCCATTCCTTGGTTGGGGGAGACATGGCGAAGCCGGTGGGCACCCCCGTCCCCCTGTTCCTTCGCGACGACTGGGAGCAGGTGGTGAACGCCATGCCCACCTTCAACGGTGAGGGGCTGGTGCCCGTGGTAGCTCTCGAGGATCTTGCGGCGCTGGCAATGGTGGACGTGTCCTCCGGCAGCTCCAACGAGAGTGAGGAGGAAGAAGAGGCGGAGGAGGAAGAGTCCGTCTTCAAGGCGACTGGCGAGGAGTCGGGGGAGTCCTTCCCTCGGCTCAGGTCTCGGGCCCTCCGCTCCATGCCGGATGACGACGATGCCGGTGTCGGGCTAGGAGGGGAGGACTCTCCCTTGGTCACAAGGAAGGGCAGGTCGGGGCTGGTTCCCCCAGGGTCCACTCCGATCCCTGGGCAGTCTGAAACCAGCCCGAGCCCTCCCGACGTGGCTTCTGCTTCCGGGCCTTCCGAGGCGGACCCAAGCTGCAGGCTCTCGAGTTTCAAGTTCGGCCGGAAGTTGCTTGTGTCCGTGCGCAACGACCAGTAATTGCTTGATTCCCGCTTTGCTTGGTATCTGCCGCCGAGGCTTGACGTCCATATTCTCTTGTCTGGCCGGCGCCTACGGCGAAGAGGTTGAGAGGGGCTTCTTCGGCTCCGCTTGGGGCGAGTCCATCTGCCGGGGCGGTGCCTTCGTCCGCTGGGGAGGAAGATGGCGGGGCTCGCGCCTCCCTGGTCCGATCGTCCTCGCGAGGCCGTCTGGGACGCCCTGGCGCGAAGTTAGCCCTCGTGGCCCCACTGACGCTGGAGTCGACTGCGCTCGATGCTGCAGCCGGGGCGACCAAGGCCCAGGGGGTTCCTTCCTGCCAAGCCGTGATCACGCCGCCATCTTCTTCGCTTGCTCCGCCGGTTCCTGCTTCTTCTGCTTCCTCTACCGCCGTCCTGGACCAGGTCGCCAGCGAACTGAGCCAGCTGCGGGAGGATCTTCTGAGCGCGGACCCTCGCTTAGCGGCCGGGCGCCTGGAGCTAGCTTCTGGCTGGGCCTATTCTGCTGCCTCTGTCCGAGAAGCGCTGAGCCAGGCCGTGGCGACCTTCGATGGGGAGAAGCAGGCCGCCAACCAAGCCAAGGCCGCCCGCAACGCTGCCCTGGGCGACGCTGCGGCTGCCAAGGCTCGCTGCAAGGCCTGCGCGATGAGCTCGCCAAGGAGGTCCACGACCGCCAGGAGAAAGAGAAGTAGATGAAGGCTCGGGATGCCGCCGTCAAGGACCGGGACGCCAAGCTCGATGACCGCCACGGCGAACTAGAGACGCTGGAGCGGTCGCTGCGGGCGGAGAGGGTCAAGCTGGACGCCAAGGCGAAGGTCCTGGCGGAGGATCGGGGGGCCTTCGCGAAGATGGAGAAGGGGGCTCGTGCCGCTATGAAGATGCTTTATGAGAGCGGCTTGGAGGAGCCGCTGGCCGGCGCGGAGGATGGCCCCGCCAAGCTGCTCCCCTTCCTGGTTCGTGCGCTTGATCATGTCATAGACGGTCTTGGCCCCACGGCCGAGGCCGAGGCGCATGCCCTGTCTTCGGCGGCGCTGACGCGTGCCCTCAGCCACGTCTACCTACGCGAGCCCAACGTCGACCTCGAAAGCCTACTGGAGCCCGTGAGCGGCGACCTTGCCGCCGCTGCCGCTGAGGCCGTGAAAGGCTGAGCCGAAGCTTTGCCGGGGAGGTTCCGCGCCTTTAGCATCTTGCCCGGGCGCGGTGCCGCCAGCTCCGTGGCCCCAGGAGGCGGCGCCACTGGAGAGTGATCCCTTCGCGGCTTCTGTCCTATTTTTATTCCTGCAGCATGCACCATGTCTCACAGAAGCGCTTAAACTTGTGTTTGGCATCATACAACAATCTATAGCTTGTAATATTTGCTTTGAATTTCTGGGAATTTGCATTTTTCTCCCCTACTTGCTCGCGCTCTACGTCGGCAGGGCCCGGCCCCGTGCATACCTCACCCAGTGTTAGCCCCGACCGAAAACCAGGACGGGACTAAGGAGTGAGGGGCTACGTGGCAAGTTAGGCTCCTGAGTCGCGATGCTCAGGAGTCCCCCTTGATGCACAAGCAACAAGTAGGAAATGGGGGAACGAGGAGTGGATTGATCGTTCTACGTCAGCAGGGCCCCGCCCCGCGCGTACCTCACCCAGCGTTAGCCCCGACCGGAAACCAGGACGGGACTAAGGAGTGAGGGGCTACAGGGCAAGTTAGGCTCCTGAGTCGCGATGCTCAGGAGTCCCCCTTGACGTTCAAACGGGTTTCCATACCTTGGCTCTGCTCGGGGAGGGGAGCGTGATGACCAGGCCCGAGGGACCTGGCTGGGTGGCGTGCGCTCGGGCGAGGCCCGGGCGTAGCCCCGGTGTCCAGCCCCCTCGCGCGGCGCTCCTGAGGGGAGGTGTTGTGACGGTGCCGGACACTAAGCTCTGGGCTCCCTGAGGTTGGTACGGCCGGAGGCCGCCCTTAGTTGTTTATCACCAGTGCGGAGCATAGCGCTTTCGTATGTGTACGGGCATAGCCGCTCCTTGGCAGTGTCGTCAGCCAGCACGGGGCATGGTGCTTCCACTGGTACGTGGGAGGGGGATCCCCTCTGGGAGGAGCCCCCGGGGCGTGTACAGCCCCGCCCTGACACGTCGGCTAGGAGAGGTGTATCTGGGCACTCGTGAGCTAGCGCGGGACTCATGAGGCCCTACCTCGAGGTGGGTTGCGCCTGGCTCTGGGCCTTTATCAATGGTGTGTTCCTGCAGGGTGGTTAGAATGCAAATGCTCTACGTCCTCAGGTTCCGGCCCTCGAGCGAGCTCAGCCGCCACTGGTATGACAGGTTGTGATGCCGTGGGTCAAGGCTAGGGGGTGAGGGCTGGAGAGCCAGTAGGAGTCCATGAGTCGCGATGCTCAGGTACCCCCCTTTTAACGTGCAAGCGCTTTGCATGAAAGCGGAGAAGTCCGCGATAAGCAGCAGGTTACAATTGAGCGCGAAAGAGCAAACTCATTTCAAGTAGACGCGGAAAAGTAAACGCCGCAGGACCAGGCCCGAGCAGCTCGGGGATGATGCAGCCCGAGGGGCGCCCCCGACAAGGTAAGTAAAGAGCATTAGCAAAACGGATACATGCCGCAGGGACGGACCCACGCGGCCTAGGAATGATGCAGCCCTATGGGCGCTCCCAGCTAAAAATGGAACTTGGAAAGATGTCACCTGGTGCCGTTGAAGATGAAGTGATGCTGAAGAAGCGGGCGATGCGCGATGAGGACGTCGACCCTCACGAGCCCCCAGACCCAGGAGCCTCGGGAGGCTCCGGGGGCATAGGTGAGTCTCCGAGAGCCATCTCCATCTCCGCCAGGACCGTACCATGCCTGACCTCCTGAGCCTCCAGAATGCTCCTCAGCAGGCGCCGATGAGCGGCGATCGTGTTCGGCAGAACGAAAGGCATGCAAACGTAGCTGCGAGGTGGATCCTCGCAACGCCCCGCGCGTGAAGGCCAGAGGCGCTCCTGAGACGCGACTCAGTTGAGACCCGGTACGTCGATGCACACGCGCATCCCACCATCCTCACCTGGATGTGGGGTCATGGCGGGCAAGCGGCGGCTGCCGCGCATGACTCTCGACTCCTGTAGCTCCTGAGTGTTGCTTGCGATGAACTCCTGAGGGTCTGGTCTTCCTTGCCTTGTACCTTCCTGAGGAAAACATGCCTGGAAGCACCCCTCCAAGTGGTGCCCGAGCGCCTCCCTCGTGACCTTGCAAAGTAGGTGGCTCTCCAAGAAAGAGCCCCTGAGCCCAGCCCGAGGAGGGCGCCGGGCGTGCCTTCCTATGCGAGAGAGGGTGGCGCTCCCTGATTGGGCTCAGATCTTGACCCAACACCTCTGGAGGCGCCTGCCTCCTAATGGCTTGGGTCAGGCGAAGCCTTCTTCTTCTTGGGGGTCGCCTCGGGAAGTCTTCCGTTTCCGTAGTCTGGGTCTTCGATTGCTGCGGCTTGGAACGCGTGCTCAAGTGAACACACTGCGTCCCTTTCTTCACAAGGTACGGTGATGACTCCACCGCTTCCTGGCATCTTAAGGACATTGTATCCATGGTGAGTCACTGCCATGAACTTGGCCAGGGCCGGGTACCCGGGGATGGCGTTGTATGGCGGACGGATGTGGGCGACGTTGAAGTCGATGAGCTCGGTGCAGTAGTTGTTGCGCTGCCCGAAGGTGACTGGAAGGCGAACCTGCCCTATCGGAACAGTGGAACCATCAGTGACTCCTGAGAAGGGCTTGGTTGCCTGAAGCTGATCGTACGACACTTGGAGATTGTCGAATGTCTCGACGGACAGGACGTTGAGTCCTGCTCCGCCGTCAATGAGGGTCCTGTTGACCTGCACGTTGCTGATGACTGGGGAGCAAAGCATCGGGAGGACTCCGACCATTGCCGCGCACTTGAGCTGATCCGCTGAGCTGAACGTGATAGCGCACACGGACCACCTGAGAGGGCGCGTGGCCTCAATCTTGGGGAGGACTGCATTCACCTCGTGAGCAAACTGCTTGAAGATGCGCTGTGAGGCTGGGGCCTGCGCGGCACCCAAGATGCAAGGGATTGCGCGCGGTTCCTGGAAGCCCCCCAGCCCCCTCGTCCTGATGTTGGTCTTCGTTCCTCCTCGGTGGCGGCGGCAGAGGAGGAAGGCCTGCGTTGCCGCGTGGGCGATCCTCACGAGGCTGATCTCTCTAGCCTCCCTCATGAGGCTGGTCCTGCCAGTGATCCTCGCGAGGTCGGTCACGCCACCCCTGGCGAGGGCCATGGTCTTCCCATCGTCCTCCACCTCTTCCTCCTCCTCGGACATAGCCCCTGTCGTTGCGCTCGGGGCGTCGGCCGACACGTCCATCTCTCACGGCCCTGAGCTTTTGACATTCGTTGGTGTTGTGGGTGTGGAGTTCATGATACATGCAGTACCGGCTGCCCTTGGATGACTCGGGCTGATCCCTGCCTCGCTTGGTGTCTGGCTCTGCTGCAAGCACGGCAGCCCCCTTGCACTTCATGTCCTTGGCCTTGGGCTTCTTCTCTTCTGGGTCGGCAGTCGGGAGTTCGAGGAGTGAAAGGCGCCCTTCCTCAGCCCTGGCGCACTTGGTCGCCAAGTTGAACAGCTCCAGGGATGTGCACATGTCTTCATGGATTGCTAGCTCCTCCTTCATATTGACGTCGCGTACGCCATCGGAGAAGGCCAAGATGATGGCTTGTTCAGTCACCTTGGGGATCTTGAGTCGAGCGTTGTTGAAGTGCTGGATGTATTTCTGCAGGGTTTCCCCTTGCTGCTGCTTGATGCGGCACAGATCGCTCACGGCCGGGGGCCGGTCACGAGTGCCCTGGAAGTTGGCGATGAAGTGAGTGCGCATCTCGTCCCAGGAGGAGATTGTGCCAGGAGCCAGGTTCAGGAGCCAGGTGTGGGCCCCGTCCTTGAGCGCCATAGGAAACTAGTTCGCCATGACCCTTTCGTCTCCATTGGCGGCTTCGATGCACAGCTCGTAGAACTGTAGGAACTCCGCCGGGTCCGCCGTGCCATCGTAGCGAGGGGGCAGGTCGGGCTTGAACTTGCCTGGCCATGCGATGCCGCGTAGCTCGGGGGTGAGGGCATGACAGCCTGCTGTGGCCACTGGTGCCTTTTGTTGGTACTAGGCTTGCTCATGGGGATTACCGCGCGCCGCCGCTTGGAGCAGAGCGGGGTCTTGGTGTGGAGGTGCAGGGACGCGATCTTGGCGCGCCGGTGCTGGGAGAGCGCGAGCACCTTCTTGGGGACGAGGGATCTCTTGGCATCTCCTTTCTTGCTGCGCAGGCGCCGGATGTGGAGGGTCTCGCCCTGGGGCTGCGCGCCTTGGAGCCAGGGCGCCTCTTTGGGGAGGAGGTGGTGGAGTCACCTCCTGATCCTCGCCTCCTGCGCAGAATGGAGGGCGAGGCAGCGAGAGGGACAACAAAGGGGAGCCCCCTGCGGTGCTAACAAGCTCAGTGATGCGGGCGAGCTAGTCTTCGTAGAGGTCATCGACGGGGCGGTAGTGCAAGAGTTCTCTTGCCAGGAGCAGCACGGCGTGCACGTCCGTGGGGGCGCGACGGGCGTGAGACGACGAAGCGGCTGGAGTCAGCGACGGTGTGGCGGTGCGGCTTTCCCGCCATATCGAAGGATGCTGGGACGAGGCCTACTGCTCGTTCCTTGCTGGGCCGGTGGCGGCGTTGGCGGCAGACGGCGGGCAACGATGAGGGCATCCACTGACAGGCGCCGTTTGGGCGACACGGGTGGCGAGAGCAGCGCGGCGCTCTGCACAAGCCCGACGAGCGTCAGCCATGGACACGACAGAAGATCACACGCGAACAGCGGAAGAAAGATTCCGGTGCACCCCCACCTGGCGCGCCAAATGTCAGATTTCGGGTTCCGGCAGACCCTTGTGGTTCGAACACTGGGGTGCGCGCGGAGATCTCTCCCCTACCGATCTACGCCCAATCTCCTCGCGTGATCTAAGCTGGAAACAACGAACAACACAAGGGACACAAGGTTTATACTGGTTTGGGCCACCGTTGTGGTGTAATACCTACTCCAGTGTGTGGTGTGGTGGATTGCCGCAGGGGGCTGACGATGAACAGTACAAAGGAAGAACAGCCTCGCGAGAGGTGTTCTTGAGCTGGTGCGATGAACTGCTAGGGTGAGTTCAGTCGCCTCTCTCTCTCTCTCTTTGCTAGGGTTCTACCAGATCTCTTGATGTCTTCTCCCTCTGCTAGGGTTCTACCAGATCTCTCGATGTCTTCTCCCCACTTACTCTCTGGTGGCTAGCTCTATTTATAGAGGCCCTGGGCCTCTCCCCAAATAATGAGCGGGAAGGGCGCCAACGATTGGCCATTTTGAAGGGGAACATATAGTACAAGTTATGTTGACCAAAGGTGGTCTTCGGCTGCCAAAAGCACTGGTGATGACGCCGTCTTGGGCACCACGGTGACCTCCGTCCTGCCGCTCTGCTGGTCTTGGTCTCGTTGCACCGAAATATCAACCTTTACCCGATGCCTTGGCCTGTGCTTGCCCCCTTTGCACCAAAGAGGAAACAAGGACACTGCGCAGGCCGGCGCCCGCCTGGTCTCGATCGTCATGGCTTGTCTCATGGGTTCCTCGCGACGTATCCCCGCCTTGATCTCTCTGCCTCCTCGCGAGCCTGCCTGATGAGGCTGCCTCTCAGGAAGCTTCCTGTCGTCCGCCCCGCGAGGCTTGGCCCCTTGCGAGGGTCTTGAGCTTGAGCTGATGAAGATGGGCAGCGCTGGCCCCCCACTCGAGCCACGCCGCAGGCCGCAGGCAGGCAAGTCTGGGGACCCCCGTTCCCAGAACGCCGACAATATCTCCCACGTGTTGGGGCACGACTTAGAGGCATAGCCGCATGGTAGGTTTGTTGCAAGAGAGGTAATCTTCACACAATCCCATGTACTGAATAAGAAAGGGATAAATAGTTGGCTTACAATTGCCACTTCACACAATACATGAATAATCCATACATCATCCAAAGTACAAAGAAAGGTACGACTACAGAACCAAAATAAAGGAAGACAACCCCAAATGCTAGATCCCCGATCGTCCCAACTGGGCTCCACTACTAATCAACAGGAAACGAAACAACACAACGAACAAGATCTTCATCAAGCTCCCACTTGAGCTTGGTTGCGTCTTCTGCACTGGTATCATCGACACCTGCAACTGTTTGGAAGTATCTGTGAGTCACAAGGACTCAGCAATCTCACACCCACAAGATCAAGACTATTTAAGCTTATGGGTAGGATATGTAATGAGGTGGATCTGCAGCAAGCACTAATCATATATGGTGGCTAACATACGCAAATAAGAGCGAGAAGAGAAGCAAAGAAACGGTCGAGAAGCTATAAATGATCAAGAAGTGATCCTGAAACTACTTACGTTCAAGCATAACACAAGACCGTGTTCACTTCGCAGACTCCGCCGGAAAGAGACCATCACGGCTACACACACGGTTGATGCATTTTAATTAAGTCAAGTGTCAAGTTCTCTACAACCGGATATTAACAAATTCCCATCTGACACATAACCGCGGGCACGGCTCTCAAAAGTTTATACCCTGCAGGGGTGTCCCAACTTAGCCCATCACAAGCTCTCTCAGTCAACGAAGGATATTCCTTCTCCCAGGAAGACCCGATCAGACTCGGAATCCAGGTTACAAGACATTTTGATAATGGTAAAACAAGACCAGCAAAGCCGCCCCATGTGTCGACAATCCCGATAAGAGTCGCACGTATCTCGTTCTCAGGACACACCGGATAGGTCAAGCTACGAGTAAAACCAGCCCTCAAGTTGCCCCGAGGTGGCCCCGCAGGTTGC
>NC_041386.1:513414166-513426403 GCF_002162155.2 Triticum dicoccoides
TGACCCTCAGGCTCCGGAAACCCAAGGGAAAAAAGGGTTAGGTTGTTAGACAAATGTAAAACCAAGGTTGGGCCTTGCTGGAGGAGTTTTATTCAAAGCGAACTGTCAAGGGGTTCCCATAACACCCAACCGCATAAGGAACGCAAAATCAAGGAACATAACACCGGTATGATGGAAACTAGGGAGGCAAGAGTGGAACAAAACACCAAGCATAAGGCCGAGCCTTCCACCCTTTACCAAGTATATAGATGCATTAAATAAATAAGAGATATTGTGATATCCCAAACATATCCATGTTCCAACAAGGAACAAACTTAATCTTCACCTGCAACTAGCAACGCTATAAGAGGGGCTGAGCAAAAGTGGTAACATAGCCAAACAACGGTTTGCTAGAAAAGGTGGGTGAGAGGCTTGACATGGCAATATGGGAGGCATGATATAGCAAGTGGTAGGTAGAGTGGCATAGCAATAGAGCGAAAAACTAGCAAACAAAGATATAAGTGAATTCGAGGGTATGGTCATCTTGCCTGAGATCCCGCTAGGAAAAAGAATGAGTCCATGAAGAAGACAAACAGACGTAGTCGAACGGATCCTCACAACTCCGGAACGAAACCGAAGCTAACGAGAGAAGCAACCCGGAAAGAAGCAAGCAACATAGTAAACAACCATCACATAAACATGGCATGATGCACAACCAAGTATGATGCATGTCCGGTTTAATGAGGCATGATATGGCAAAGTGCACAAGCAATACTACAAGTTAAGTGGTGCTCAATATGCAACGAGTTGCATATTGACGAAATGCTGCATGACTTAATTAGTTCTCTCTCGTTTATGTACCCAACAATATTAAATATTGTTAAACATGGCAAGAGGTGAAGCATATGGAAAACTACCCTAAACATAATTTTAGAGTTGTTAAACATGCAAGAAGAGTGCACCATGTTAAGCTAGGCATTTTTCTACCCCATTTACATATAAAGTTTGTTAAGTTTGGAGCTATGATTATTTAGTTATGAATTAAAGCATTTTAGCATGGCAATAGGCAAAATATGTGCAAACATCATTTTAAACATTTTTAACATGCATGAAAGTGGCATATTATGAAACTAGATGAAATTCTAGTCATTCTTCATGTATAAATCATTTTAATCCGATGCACCATTTGTGAGTTATTAAATGCATGATCTAGGGGGACTTTCCTGCAAAACTGCAGTGCACTGGTTATTAGAAAAATTCACAGCAGGGGAAAAAAACCACATCAGGCCGAATCTAACAATGCCCACTAGGCGCCTGGCTGCTCACCTAGCTGGGCCAGGCCCAGTTTAGTGGGAGGAGGCCGGGCAGGCAGGCTGGGTGAGTAGGCCCGCTGGGCCTTGTGATCTAGCACGGAAGGCCGTGCGAGGCTGGGTCAACGGGCGCCGGAGCTCTCTGCTCGAACCAGGAGCACGGTGGCACGACAACGGCATCCAGCGAGGCATGTGAAGGCCAAGAACGGCGAGGCATCAGGGAATGGATCCGGTCCATTCGGATCTGGTAGTGGACGGCGCGGGCGAGGGGATCGATGGCAAGCTCGACGGCGGCAGCGGTTTCCATAGCCATGGCGGCTCTGCAGGGGGGAGAGAGATGTGAGGCCTGCGAGAGAGAGAGAGAGAGAGGAGAAAACAAAGGGGCGTGGCGGCGCGCTGCTCACCGGCGGTGGGGAACCGACGTGGTGGGGTTCTGGCGAGGCAGCGGCGATGCTCGGCGCGGGAGGCACTGCTCGGGAGCCACGCGACGCGAGCAGGGAGGTGACAGAATGAGCGGTGGTGCAGCACGGGCGCCTCAGGCCCGGTTGTGGCCCGGGGCGGGCTCTAGATGGGTCCTGAGGGCCGCAGCGAAGTGGGGTGCTGGAGAGGCGACGTGGAGGGCTGTGAGTGGCTGCGGGAAGCGGGGAGGTGACGTGGCAGCTCTCGGTTGGTCGGGGTGACGCCTCAGGTGGCGGCGCGGCCTCTAGGCCGGCGACAAGTGGCGGTGGCGCGGTGGCTTGGTGCTAAAATTGAGGAGGGAGGAGGCTGGCGGCTGCGGGATCCCAAGGGGGAGGCTAGAAGGTAGGTGGAGGCTATGGTAGACCAAATTTGGAAGGGAGGGGGTTTATATAAGGTAGGAGCTAGGGTTAGGGGGTTTTGGGGGCTTCCGGAGCCTCGATCACGATCCGGCGGTTCCGGTCGGAGGGTGGATTTAGTGGGCTGCAGGTGGGCTAATTGTGACTGTGTGGAAGACTGAGGGTTGCGGGAGAGAAGAGAGAGAGAGAGTGCAGCCCGGCAGCTGTTTCCGGAGACCGAAAACGTCCGATGTTTGACCGACTATAATGCCGCTATAGTTATCCGTTGGGGCATCAAACGGACTCCGAATGCGATGAAACTTGGCAGGCGGTCTACTAACAACATAACTACACCGCACGCCAACTTTCATCCCACTCCGGAAACATTTTTCGGCCACTTATAAAATACTATTTCAGAGGTGCCGCGGGCGCGTGCTAGTGTGTCTGGGCTTAGAACGAACAACGGAAGGAACGGGGAGACCCGGGCAGATGCAAGTTTTGAAAAACATGATGATGCAATGCACATGCTGACATGGCAAGATGCAACACGCAACGGATATAAATTGATGACAAGCAACGGATTTGGCATACTACTTATTCTCGTAGAAAGGATTAAGAGAGATATAGAGCAAACTTGAGAAAAGAGTTCAACGAACCATCGGTTGGATTTGAAAAAAACGAAAGAGTTGATACGATAACGAAGGAAGAGAAATTTTGAACGAACCACCGTAAGAATCAAAAATGAATGAAGAATAGATAAAGAAACATCGGGAAGAATTAGAAAATGAACGAAGATACTTGAGAGGATTTAGATGCAAGTGAATGAAGAGATCCCAAGTTGATTAGAGGATATTTGAGCGATGCACCGGTAAGATTTGGAGAACGAGAGCTGAAAGCTGGAATGCACAATTCTGAGATGATGGGCTCAGGCGAATCAAACTGAAAAGACTCCTAAATTGCTCCAGATGGGTGAAAGAATTCTCACAAACGAAAACAATTATGAGAGGATGGCATAAGGCTAGAACCATGAATCTTTGATAGAACGGATAAGAATTTAAGAGGAACTCTTCTTCGGTCTTCAAAATTCGAGAATGACGATGAGAAACACCACCATGGATTTTTGAGACACTCCGGAATAATGTAGAATATAAAGGTTGAATCAACAATGAAAAGAATTTGAAAGATCTTGCAGAAAGACATATGACTGATGACAATTCATTCTTACGTCAAACTTTGAGAAAATTGAGAATAACTCCGGGAAAATAAGAAGAGTCAGGTAAGATCCTGGGAAAATACCTGTGGGTTAGGGCCCACTCAAAAGAAACACCTTCGAACGATTACTTGAAAGGGAGATTGCACTGGTTGATTTAAATGGCTTGAATGAGATAACATCCTCAAAAGAACTTGAGCGAATTGAGAATGGAAACTTGACTCTTCTGAGATATCTTCGGCACTTTGGATATGAATAGAGAGAGATGAGCGACTAAGAGGTGCACCGGTATGAGAAAGCATTATGAAATGAGGAAAGGGATAAGATTAACACCGAAATCTTGGATTGAATCCACCGGGGAAGAAAAAGAATGAAGAATGATGAACTTGAGGCTTCCTTAGTATCTTCATGAGAATCACCAGGTAAGAACATTGAAGGAAAAGGATGAAGAGTCTTCACATAAATGAAATTGATACTTGATTAAGAAATCTGAGTCCGTGAAGAAAAAGGGTGGGAGGGCGGGAAAAACAAAGGCAACTTGGGGACGGATGAAACAACTAACGTTAAGAAGACTTTGAGTTGATCTTGCGGATGTTGAGAATGATAAGATCCACTTGAAGAGAAACACGCCGGTTGAAAAGGAATTGGCATGACAATCTCGATTATCATGAAGGATTAGTATTCACATAGAAATGTGTGAACACCTTTTAGGGAAGGTATGGAATCAACACTTGACATTGAAGCAAATCGAATACCACAATTCAAAACAAAACACAGGATTGGCTTGCAAAATAAGCCGGAACAAACATATGATAGATCCCATATCGTATCATGTGTATGTTGGAAAGATATTCTAGGAGCTACTTGAATTCCCACTTATAAACTCCCGAAACTGTTTGGTTATGCAATCAGGTGTTGGGGATACAGGGGAAGCATAATATCTCACCGAAAACTAACAAATCCTACATCCAGCTGTATCCATCCGTGAACACATAACCAACAAACCTTCGGAAATCATTTACCTCAACCTTCAAAAAGCATTCGTTATACGAGTTATGGCAATACTCCCGAACTCCTGCCCTAGTACTGGGTGGCATCGAGATTATGTCACCAACAACTGCATAAAAGAGATTTTCAATGTCGGTGAACTCAGGTATTCCAGAACTGCAACGATAAAATTGTGATGACAACACCTCGGAGATCAACTCCCCGGGACACTGCCACAACCCCTAAATGTCAGGAGTCACCAAGAACAATGTTCTCGTCACAAAACCATCAGGACGATTCCAAGGTACCCGCGTGATCCTAAAAAAATAATTTCGTGAAATTTGATAAGAGAAGAGTCAAAACTTCTATGTCAGGAGGCCTCACCAGAGCGACGAAGGGACTAAGGAGTAAAAAGAATCCTACTCTCCGATATATATATATATATATAATACTAAGACTCAAAACATTTTGTTCTAGACTCAACAACGTCAGCGATTCGATCAAGCAGGGGGCTCCTAAGTTTTGGATGGCTCTGATACCAACTTGTAACACCCACAATGCGACTATATCTCCCATGTGTCGGGGCATGACTTAGAGGCATAGCCGCATGGTAGGTTTGTTACACCATGTACTGAATAAGAAATGGATAAAGAGTTGGC
Source organism: Triticum dicoccoides (assembly GCF_002162155.2). Classification (NCBI taxonomy): domain Eukaryota; kingdom Viridiplantae; phylum Streptophyta; class Magnoliopsida; order Poales; family Poaceae; genus Triticum; species Triticum dicoccoides. The sequence continues at coordinate 513,419,106 of NC_041386.1, forward strand.
TTACAATCGCCACTTCACACAATACACGAATAATCAATACATCATCCAAAGTACAAACAAAGGTCCGACTACGGAACCAAAATAAAGGAAGACAACCCCAAATGCTAGATCCCCGATCATCCCAACTGGGCTCGACTACTGATCAATAGGAAACGAAACAACACAACGAACAAGATCTTCATCGAGCTCCCACTTGAGCTCGGTTGCGTCATCTGCACTGGTATCATCGGCACCTGCAACTGTTTGGAAGTATCTGTGAGTCACAAGCACTCAGCAATCTCACACCCGCAAGATCAAGACTATTTAAGCTTATGGGTAGGATATGTAATGAGGTGGAGCTGCAGCAAGCACTAATCATATATGGTGGCTAACATACACAAATAAGAGCGAGAAGAGAAGCAAAGCAACAGTCGAGAAGCTATAAATGATCAAGAAGTGATCCTGAAACTACTTACGTTCAAGCATAACACAAGACCGTGTTCACTTCGCAGACTCCGCCGGAAAGAGACCATCACGGCTACACACGCAGTTGATGCATTTTAATTAAGTCAAGTGTCAAGTTCTCTACAACCGGATATTAACAAATTCCCATCTGCCACATAACCGCGGGCACGGCTCTCAAAAGTTTATACCCTGCAGGGGTGTCCCAACTTAGCCCATCACAAGCTCTCACAGTCAACGAAGGATATTCCTTCTCCCAGGAAGATCCGATCAGACTCGGAATCCCGGTTACAAGACATTTCGATAATGGTAAAACAAGACTAGCAAAGCCGCCCGATGTGTCAACAATCCCGATAGGAGTCGCACGTATCATGTTCCCAGGACACACCGGATAGGTCAAGCTACAAGTAAAACAAGCCCTCAAGTTTCCCCAAGGTGGCCCCGCAGGTTGCCCGGTTCGGACCAACACTTAGAGAAGCACTGGCCCGGGGGGAGGGTTAAAATAAAGATGACCCTCGGGCTCTGGAAACCCAAGGGAAAAAGGCTTAGGTTGTTAGGCAAATGTAAAACCAAGGTTGGGCCTTGCTGGAGGAGTTTTATTCAAAGCGAACTGTCAAGGGGTTCCCATAACACCCAACTGCGTAAGGAACACAAAATCAAGGAACATAGCACCAGTATGACGGAAATTAGGGCGGCAAGAGTGGAACAAAACACCAGGCATAAGTCCGAGCCTTCCGCCCTTTGCCAAGTATATAGATGCATTAATTAAATAAGATATATTGTGATATCCCAAACATATCCATGTTTCAACAAGGAACAAACTTAATCTTCACCTACAACTAGCAACGCTATAAGAGGGGCTGAGCAAAAGTGGTAACATAACCAAACAACGGTTTGCTAGAAAAGGTGGGTGAGAGGCCTGCCATGGCAATATGGGAGGCATGATATAGCAAGTGGTTGGTAGAGTGGCATAGCAAAAGAGCGAAAAACTAGCAAACAAAGATATAAGTGAATTCGAGGGTATGGTCATCTTGCCTGAGATCCCGCAAGGAAGAAGAAGGAGTCCATGAAGAAGACAAGCAGACGTAGTCAAACAGATCCTCACAACTCCGGAACGAAACCTAAGCTAATGAGAGAAGCATCCCGGAAAGAAGTAAGCAATATAGTAAACAACCATCACATAAACATGGCATGATGCACAACCAAGTATGATGCATGTCCGGTTTAATGAGGCATGGCATGGCAAAGTGCACAAGCAATACTACAAGTTAAGTGGTGCTCGATATGCAACGAGTTGCATATTGACGAAATGCCACATGACTTAATTAGTTCTCTCTCGTTTATGTACACAACAATATTAAATGTTGTTAAACATGGCAAGAGGTGAAGCATATGGAAAGCTACCTATCTAGGCAAGTTTAAATGGAGCCGGAACAACAAGCAACAAGTCCGGAAAAATCCTCATGTGCAAATTATGAGTTTGGTACTGTTCTTCCCTAAACATAATTTTAGAGTTGGTAAACATGCAAGAAGAGTGCACCATGTTAAACTAGGCATTTTTCTACTCCATTTACATATAAAGTTTGTTAAGTTTGGAGCTACGGTTATTTAGTTATGAATTAAAGCATTTTAGCATGGCAATAAACAAATTATATGCAAACCTCATTTTAAACATTTTTAACATGCATGAAAGTGGCATGGACAAGTTAAAGAACGCTACGCTACCCGCCGTTCCAGAGGCATCGTGCGCGCACGCCATCGTGGACCGAACGATTCTTTTACCACAATGCTTTTTCGTCTGCTGGCAGTCGGTACACCGTTAATCCCTTCTCTACCTGAGCTTTTCATTTGATGTTGTATGACGGGTGGGGCTGGTTTGGTCGTGGGGCCAAGAAACAAGGTGGTTTTTCGATGCATTTGGGTGAGCGTGTTCCTACCGAGGCAGGGATTAACCTAGACACAATTCACCCATCTCCTCCCAATTCCCAGCAGCCGCCGCCGCCACCGCCACCACATCCTCTCTCCTCCCCTGACGTCTCCTCTTTCCCCTCCTCTCCTCGCAACGGCCTCCTCCTTCCTGCACCGCCTCTTCCTCTCTTCCTTGCTCATGGCGCCTCCCGCCGGTCGATGCCTCCTGTCTTGCCCTTTTCGTGGGGAGCTGGAGATGGGAAGATGGCGTTGGAGGAGGAAAACAAGATCCAGGCAGTGGAAAGATGGCGTTGGAGGAGGGAGCATGGGTGGCCGCCGTAGCTGAAGCACGGGTGGCTTGGTTGTGGCGGAGCATGGCGGGAGTCCGGGCGGCGTCGTGGTCGTGGTCAAGAGGAGAAGCACGGGTGGTCGCCGCAGCTGAGCTTCTATGTAACATAGTTTTGATGAATCCTCTGCCGCATCTGGCCTCTACAGGTACCCACACCTCTTCACCCCCCTCTTGATTTGCCTTCTCCCCTCTCCTTTTCACTTATTTTTTCAATTTAACAACAGAATATCTCATCCCTGTTTGTGTAGATTCATTTTCGTATCTACCTATAAGGCGTTCGATGAAAATCCAAGCTGCTGCAGTGGCAGATTACGCCGTCCGCTTGCATGCTGAGCCATGTTGATTGCTTCTCTTTTGGTCCCTTGTCATTTGATTGCTCTACGATTCGTTGTTGTAAATGAATTGCATTCTTTTTTTGTAGGTTGGGCTCTCCTGTTCTTTTTTGTTGGCTTGGCGTACGCACTGGCAACCTCCTGCGTGAAGGATTCAGCATGCCTCTATTTGAGAGAAAAGATATGAAGAAGCGGATTTTCAGGTATGATCTATGGTTTGGAGCAATGCCACTTTGATTTGGTTCACATTTTCTTTATAAGTTGATGTTGTCAGTTGAGTATATGAGGTTGCCGCTACTCCATGTTAAGTACCAGCCAGAACTGCCATTATATATTTATTAAGCTAGGAAGCTGCACCGGTCATGAATTTAAATAGGCTTGCTACCACTTTAATTTGGTCAACATTTTTGGCCCTGAACATGTTATGTTTTGATTTATGAGGTAAAAGCATACTAGTGCTTGCATAAAACAGCAACCTGTTGAAAGTATTGTTGGGTCACTTTTAGGCTTCTAGCTATTTTGATTTTATCATATACAACACTTTCAGATCAGTAAATATAATGACATCCCTTTTACATTAAATAATCGTTATTGTTCTCATACCATTTGATATTTGCAGAGTATCTCAGGCACACAAGCTAAAGGTTCACCAAGTTCAGGGAAAGAAAAGTTTCCCTAGACACGTGGCGGCGGTCAAGACAAGAGCGGCGCTGTGAGCGACGGCCCTCGATCGTCTTCCTTGTGGAATCAGGTACGCGTCGTCCATCGTGGCCCATCGTGGGTGTTGCCAGGCGACCGGAGGCGGCTACAGCAGGCCAGTGCCCGTGATCAAGACAGACACCGGGAAGGCTGTCGGTATGTAGTATGATCCTCATCTCCTCCAACTTACGTTTTGGTAGCACGTCTCCATCGTTGTAAGGACAAATTTCTAGCTTTCACAGTCCTACTCTACTATATCGTGCTTCCTGCTTGACCATTCCTCTTCCATTCAGGTCTACAGTTGTGCACTCGATTCAAATGATTATTCTCCGTTCTTTGCCTCAGAACTACATATGAGAGGTACAAAGGTTTGGCCAAGATACTCAATGAAGCTATTCGATTTAAGGTATACTTCTATGGCTTCCTTCTATCCTTTTTGTTCATCTTCTCATGTGTATTGTTAGCTTTTTCTCAAGCTTTTTTAAATCTAAAACCTCAAATTTAAGTATATTTTGCTGATTAGTGAGTAAATCAACCGGCAATAGTTGGCATATATTTGTTGTAGGTTTGATGTCACCTATTCATTCTTTTTTTTGAGATGCTCTGTTTTTACAATGCAGAATTTGTTTCTTCATAACTATATTACCGCTTACATTGCTGGCAATGGAAACTAAAGAAATCCTTGAGGCTACTTGTGAAGCTCTATTATTGATGCCAGATTTGTACATTTGATTAGTGTTATATCCATGTATAAATGCAGATTTCGTTGAAGCTATATTTTATAACTATATTACAAAAGTGTCTCTATAGATTTGAACCACAAAATAGTTATAGATGCTCATATGATTTTCAGTGTCGTGTATGGGTGTTTTTTGTGCAGTTTTGTTGATCTGCTTACATTTTCAGCATTTATAGTATTGCTATATCTCAATAAAATAGTGAATACATATAAATATATGCAAGGTATAATCGGTTAATTTTGGTACTAATCCATTGATCCTTTGTTACATTCCAGTAGTAAGGGTACCGGCGCCCAAATAAATTCAGGAGTACTGCAAAATTCAAGTTGATGGCTGGTGTGCCTTGTTGTTTTACAGTATGATAGTTGTTGAAAGTATGTTCTAGAATGTAGGTGATGGGCTGCTGATTTATGTTGTCCACTTCTCTTGATTTGTACTGACTTGTGTTGATTTCTATTGTATGCAATAGTGCCATCGATAGGTTCTGCTGGTTTCTACCTCCATGCTGCTTAAACCAATTACCTCCTCAATTCTACGCCATGGTAGGTAAATTCTCATCTTATTAGTCCTTGCTATTTGATTTACTCAGCACCATTAAGGATGATAGTAACAGTGTGATCTTATTTGCAGGGCAGATGATTGTGTGCAAGGAAGGAAGGATGCAAACGATTTGAGTTCCCAGTTTGTACAGCCCCTGAGGATTGGAAGGTCGTGATGTTATCTACTTGTCTCTTTCATTCCGTTACAACCTGCTGTTCTTGCTCAGTTGTGTCCATCAAGGATATGTTCTTTGAATTTAGATGATGCACGGATAAATAACTCTTATGTGACAATGCAAATGAAGGGTGCAGTGGCTCAGCCCTTTAGATTGTTGGCGAGAATATTGGAGTATAAATAAATACAAGTTGTTAACAACAACATAAATTTTTGGCTCTCTATATCCTCATGAATGAGGGTTTGTATAATTTTGGGCATTCCTTTGCCTGTAGAAATCGCTATTGTATTTAGTGGCAATCGTTATAAAATGGGAGCATAAATAAATAACAATGGAATTTTATTAGCTCTCTATGTCCTTACGAATGAGGGATTGCATGAATTTGCGATTTCTTTTTCCTGTAGCGAATAGCTGTTGTATTTAGACACAACCGATATAAAAAGAACATTCAATTTTATTCATTGCACTCAACCCCTTCTGCAATCTTTAGAAGCAAAAATGCAGCCTGTAGCAAACCGGGGGAAATTGGATAAAGAGGCAGGGCCGCAGGAGCAGAACGGTCCAGCCGATGAAACCAATGTGGACGAAGATTAACTTCTCTGATCTTGTGGTAGGCTGAACCCGAATCAAATTAATGGGTGGACTTTCTTGCTATCCTTTGTCCTGAAACTATAACATAATCACTTAAGATGACATTTTGGTAGTTGTCTGAACCATGAATCCATGATGCTAAGCTGAATAATTCCTGGAGCATCTGTCGCGCGTGGTGCTTCTACGTTGCACCATTCTCTGGTGTTTGCGCTTCAACAATTTTTTTTACCATACACATCTGCTCCAGTAATGAATATGAGCCTCTTGTACTAAGATTTTTTTTCCACCATACTCATATATTTCTACCTGGATTGTGTGCAAAAACTCAATTTCTATCAAGAAAATCATTGACATTTGGAGAGCTAAAAATAGTTCAGGCCCTCGAGGTGCATTCCCTGGGATTGTTGGCAAGTACCTTTCTGTGTTTTAACATTTTGTTGCATTTCAACTGTATATGATAATTTAACCTAATCGTTTCATGATGTTCTGATGTTTCACGATATTGTGCAAATCAATGATATTTTCCACTACCTTTGAATATATTATTATGAGCAACTTTGTAGCCTATTAGATGCGCTAAATGGTTTAATGTTTAATACTGCAGTTGTGCAGGTGTAGCAGCCAGTGGTTCTTTGCATCATTCTTCAAAAAGAATGTGTGTGGCACGAACCGTGAAAATAATAATTGTAGAATGAAGACACCGCTACTTAAACGATGAAACCATGTTTAATACTGATGGGACATGAACCTAATACCACTGCCTTCATGTCTTGATATCTCTTGCTGGTAGAAGATACAAGACTCAGCCAAAGGTTAATAGACAAGAGCTATATCAATGATGCATATCTGCTAATATAACATGCTTTATAAATCCAATGTAAGCTATCATCAAGTGATCTTATAACTTTCTTTCCTTTGAGCTATAATGCTACCATGTAAAAAATATGTAACACTATGTGTACCTAAGTATCTATTAAATTGGTTCCAAATTACTCTCACTTTCACGGTTTGCTCTCGCTTTTTGCGCCATGGGTGCAACAGGTCATCTATTATTATGAAACTAGATGAAATTCTAGTCATTTTCATATATAAATCATTTTAATCCGATGCACCATTTGTGAATTATTAAATGCATGATCTAGGGGGACTTTTCTGCAAAACTGCAGTGCACTGGTTATTAGACAAATTTGCAGTAGGGGAAAAAACCACATCAGGACGAATCTAACAATGCCCACTGGGCGCCTGGCTGCTCACCTAGCTGGGCCAGGCCTAGTTCGGTGGGAGGAGGCCGGAGGAGGCCGGGCAGGCAGGCTGGGCCTTGCAATCTGGCACGGATGGCCGAGCGAGGCTGGGTCAACGGGCGCCGGAGCTCTCTGCTCGAACCAGGAGCACGACAGCGTAGCAACGGCATCCAGCGAGGCATGTGAAGTCCAGGAATGGCGAGGCATCAGGGAATGGATCCGGTCCATCCGGATCCGGCAGCAGACGGCGCGGGCGAGGGGATCGATGGCAAGCTCAACGGT